>NC_141136.1:124014947-124314947 GCF_053477565.2 Lygodium microphyllum | reverse complement strand
CACACGGTCATCCCCAAAATAACAAGCTCCAAGACAAGCATACAAGCTACGAGACAAGAGATGGTTCTCTCAAAATCTTGGAGCTTCTCCCCACTATGACCTCAAACTAATGGGTTGCTTCGAAAGCTACACTGAAGTCAGATAATCTTCTTTGTCCATATGCTTTGGTGGAATGACTTTTTACAGAACCCAGGCTTCCAAACCCTCACTTACCTATTTGATGCTAGAACTAGCCAATCATATATTAAGAGTCCCATGCATAATTCGATTCGACTCTATTCTCCATCGATGTGAATAAATTTAAATTATGTGTGCAATTTTCCATGAAATTTTCATTCTTGAGGTTTTTTCTATCATGATGAGAACATAAATTTGCAAAAGGAAGGTACCAATGGGTGTATCCATTCACTTGGGCAAATGACATTTTGGGCAAGGTGCCCACCACTAGCACCACAAGTGCTAAATGAAATAATAATTGTAACTTGTGAGATCCATAACCACAACCTTCATGATGCATCCAACTCCACCAAATCTTTTGTGTGTGTGTGTGTGATTTTGCACGCATGCACACACACTAGTGTATGCATGCGCGCGTGTGTGTGTCTATGCATGTCTGCATGCACACTTGCTCGTTGTTTTCATATCATTTTCCACTATCCTTGACTTTATGTGCATTCAAAATAAAAAACTTCTAGGAAGAGTTATTTTAACATTATTATTATTTGGTACAACCAAGGTCATTAACACTTCACACTTGTCTCTAAATGTATGCCTTTAAAGAATATCCATTTCTCATAGACCACCTCTAGCAAAAGCTTTTTAGGGATTTGCGACTATTAAGAACTACAAGAAGAATATAGGATACATTTGCTTACAAAAAATATTTCTCTAGAAGAATATGCCTTTAAAGAATATCCATTTCTCACAGACCACATCTAGCAAAAGCTTTTTAGGGATTCACAACTATTAAGAACTTAAGGACGACTATAGGATACATTTGCTTACAAAAAATATTTTTTTAAGGAGAATTGTTGAGGGAATTCTAGTAAAACATGGTTTCATTAGAAGTTTTCCTTATAAATTACTCTTCCATATACTTTAATTTATGGTTATGCAACACAACCTTTTCATAGAATTAGCATTTCTACATGCACAAAGTTTAATGTTTCTTTTATTGATTTCTTATATTATAGTAATAATTTAAAGAAAAGTTGTAGAGAATATTATATATTTTTCTAATATATTTTATTTATGCAAAAAAACTCTAGATAATTGGTGCATATGTAAGTAGCTCTCCAACTAGTGAATCAAGCTTACTATGTAGAAGTCATTTTTTTCACTCTTAGAGTAGTATAATTAGAGTTTCTATATCAAAGATCTCTCTTGATTAGTTCAAATTTGACAAGTAAAATATTCTCTTGAATTGAGCCCAATAGATTCATGATCAAAGCTTTAGAGGTTGTGAAATGACCAAATGTTGTATCTTGTGTGAAAAGTACTTTTGAAGATTACCTATTAAATCACGGAATACGTAGCTAAATGTGCAATAAAAGACAAAAGAAGTTGCAATCTAAGCATTCCAAGAAAATTAGGCAAGCAATATATCATATACAAACTCGAATGGTAAGGTTTTATATAAAGAAAATGAAACATCAAATTTACGCAAAATCTTGAACGCATGCCCTCCTAGCTAGTGAGACACATCTTCTCTTATGTTAATATTCTTTATGAAGCACAATATTCCTTGCACATCATCTTGCTCCACATTAGTCCATACATCCCCTACAAAGCAAATTGCACATTAATCAATCAATTTTTAAACTAGGTGTACACTGGAAAACAAGAGCATAAGAGTATGTTCTCTTACCATTGGTCATAAGGGTGTAAACTAGTTTATTGATCAACCTTGTTTCTCTAATATCCAATTGTCAAACATAGTCGAATCTATCACAATAAGCCTATGTGCTTTGCATATTGCCTCTTTCAGATCACAAAAGCCTTATTCAAGGAACATAAGGAGAGCTTGCAATGGATACAAAATAAGGGAAATAAATAAGCATAGGATATATAAGATGTAAGGAGGCTTATTTTTCATTATCATTGATTAATATACAAAGTCTCTTTCATCTTCTTTCAACCCTTTGCACAACTTTCATGGCTACTAGCTATCTCTCTCTCTTCTTGCTTTCTCTCTCCTCGTGCAATCTCTCTCTCCTTTCCACTTTCTTTTTCCCACTTTCTTCTATTTTCTCTCTTCTCTTAGTCCCCTTCATTACAAGTGGTATCTATAGTTTGCACCTCTTCAGAACTGAAGGTTGTGATTATGCTAGCATCTATCAATTGTAGATAGATGTATTTATTGATGTACTTGACATTACACTTGGTTAAAAACTTGAATGTTCATCCCAATAGAATGTTAGTGCCACTTGCCTTAAGGTTGGGAAGAACATAGAAAAGGATTGGAATGCTCTAGTCTCCATAGTAACAATCAATTTCACTACAAGGGAATGGGGAGATCGCGACACTGGTTTACGACATAAAATGGCGGTGTCACTATTTGCGTCGCAAATATTGTTGCTAAAATATGTTAGCGATGTTAATAGCGATGTTAATTGTGACACTTAGCGACGCTAATTGTGACGCAAAGCAACGCCAATTCTCAGAAAAAAAAGGACCGAAAACCTATGCGCAACATTTGACGCAAACATTTTCGAGAGAGAGCGAGGGAGATCGTTGCCTTGAGAGGGAGAGGGAGAGGGAGAGGGAGAGGGAGAGGGAGAGGAAGAGGAAGAGGGAAAGAGAGAGAAGGAGAGCTCCTCATGGGCTACCACTACCGTTGCTACCGTCGTACATGCAAAGAAGAGGGAGAAGTGTGCAAGGGAGAAAGAAGGGATGTTATGAAGAGGAGGTAGAAAAGAATTCATCATTGAGCCTTTGTGGTAGGTACATTTCCTCTTCTTGCTTTGTTTTTGTATTTTCTTCTTATCTTTTTTTTGTTTTTCTTTGTAATGAGATGCATTGAAAGAGAGAGAGGAAATGAGAGAGGGAGAAGAAGGAAGGAAGAGGATGAGAGAACAAGAGAGAGAGAGAGAGAAAAAGAGAAAAGGTAACAAAGAAAGAGAGAGAAAAAGGGGGGAAGGGTAACAAAGAGAGAGAGGAAGAGAGAAATGAGATATGAAGGTAGGAAGAGAGGGGAATGAGTGAGAGAAACAACGAGGGGGGTGAGAAACTGTTGAAAGTGGAAAAAGACTGAATTTTTGACTGATTTTTGCTGTCTTTGAGGTCTGAATGATTGATTTTTGATGGAATTAGAGTGATATATGGTTGTTAATAGAAGTGTTTGAGAGTTTTTTGGATGATATTGATTATGTTTTGGAAGTTCATGATGATTCTTAGTGGAAATATGAAATCTGTTATGTTCTGATAGGTTCTGTTGAGGTTCTGATATCTTCTGTATAGCTTCTGTTTTGTTCTGATTTTCTTTTGTATGAAGCATGGATTGATGATTGATGAAGGTTGAAATCTTTTGAAAGCTTAATGAATAGTTTTTGATAGTTTGGAATGGTTTTAGTTTGAGTTATGAGGATTTGATGTTCTCTGATGACCTTCTGTAATCCTTTGTAAATCTTCTGTAGAGCCTCTGTCTTTGTTCTGTATCTTCTTTGTTTCTGTTTTGTTTTGTTCTGTAGATCTTCTATAAGTGTTCTATAGAATGTATGTGTGACTTTGGAAAAGTTTTCTAACTTTTGGAAAGGATGAATCTAAGTTCAAAAGAGCTAAAACAAATGGAAGAAGCAGTTGCTGAAGACTAAAGAGAAGACTGGAGTGATAGTGACAGTAGTGAGCTATGAAGAGACACTGTAGTAGCTCTAGTGCCTCTTCACATCAGATATACCTCTTGGGAGGTGCATCCACAACCTAAGAAGGATTATTGAGAGTCATTATTAGAGCATTGTAGTGAGGAGATAATGTACTATTGATAGAGAGAGAGAGAGAGAGCCAGAGATAGTCAATTTCTATCAAAACAATGTAACTGTATATGAGAGATTGAGAGAGAAAACTATGAAGACATTGAAGATGAATACTATGTGATTGATTTCCATTCAAAAGTGGTGTATTCTTTTATATTCTTTTTTCTATTGATGGATTCTATGAAGATGTTGAAGATTATGGTTGATTCTATCAAATCCGTGGGAGATATCTATTATGATGCTACGTGAAGATTTGCTGTTTTCTTTGTTTTGGTCATCAAAAGAATGAAATAAAAGCTTGTTGATGTTATAAGATAGATTTTCTTGCAGCAGAATCCCCTTTTCCTTGGGTTTCCTCTTGGGGCTCCATGTTTTGGGTGCGTAGCCGGGGAAGCTTTCCATCAATAAGCAAAAGAAGAGGCTGAAAATGAAGGAAATGACATTGCCAAGAAGAGAAGACTTCAATGGATGTTTGCAAAGTTTCTTCTTCCATTGAAGAGTTGGAGATTCTTATTGCCAAAGCCACTTTCCATAAGAAGTTCATCCCACAATGGCGGAAACATATTACCATCATGATGCATGCTCTATGCGGTGGACTGTTTCCCCTTCCTATTGAAGCAACAGAGATGTGCATTTTGGTGGCAAATTGTTTGGAAACAAACTGAAGAGCAGAAGCAAAGAGAATGCCTATCCATAGAAGATTTAGCATTCATTGAGAAGTTTCTAGACATCATTAAGTGGGAGATTTTAAAGAAGCTTCAGGAGTCGTGGTCAGTGGAGGTTTACAAAAACAAGAAGGAAAAGAGTTGGAATTTGTTCGTGGATGCTCAACAGCAAGATACGTGGGATGCTTGGTGTACTGACAATCTTCTGTTTGTCCAATTAGCAACCCATTGGAAGTTGGTAGACAGAGTTTTTTTCACAACATACACTTTTGAAACCCTCAGAAGCTGGCATTATTATAATGGCACAACAACGATTCTAAGAAGAATGAGTTTTGATACTTTCAGAATGGAATATCTTCCCCCTCTGTAGTGGTTTGAAAGCCGAATTCAAAGATGTTGAAAAGAAGGAAGTAGAAGAGATGTTGGCCAGAGAATCCCCCAGAGACTGAAGCCCTCTCTGATTCTATTCTATTGAGTAATGAACAACTGGTTGGAGCCAAGCCCCTGATGAATGATGCAATTAAGAGGCAAGCGTTAGAACGAGTCCAGAGGTACGTGAGAAGAGAGAAGGCAAGAATCAAGGTTGAGAACGGCTTGCACCAGAAGCCTCCTTTGACGCCCCAAAAGCACTCTTTACAGAAGTCCCCATGGCAACTCAAGGTCCCCTTCCTAGTCAGATTTGTCATGGAAATATTGATGACAGGCTAGCAAATGTAGTCCCATTGCCAGTTTTTAAGGGAGAATACAATGAAGACCCTGATCTTCATGTAGCAGAATTCATGGTAGCATGTGTGGATAACAATGCTAGAACCCCTGAGCATTGGTTAGCGATATTCCCCGCCACTTTCAAGGGTGCGGCCATTCAGTGGTATGAGAGACAAGCAACATGAACTTTTGGCACTTGGGATGATCTAAAGTTGGCCTTCCTCACTAAGTTCAGGCGTGAAGGTTTTGAAGAGCGGATGCGAGAGGAGTTCATGAACCTAAGTTAGAGCTTATGGCTCGCGAATGGAATCCATCCTGAAGATATGGACTAACCATCATTTGGACAAAGGTATCCAGAAAGGAGTGTTTCTCAAAGGCCTATAACCAGAAGTTCGCAAGTTCATGGAATTGAGAAGACTAGTCAATCTGCAAGCTACAGTGGAATGTGTAAGATTGTATGACGAAGTTGAAGCAAGGTTGTCAATGACTCCAGGAAGAGGAGTCTTACCTCCTCCCATGCTAGGAATGGTATACCCACCAAATGCAATTCCAGGGACAGTTCCCTACCCTATCCCCAGATGCAAAAGGTACCGCAGTATAATACATCTAATCTAATGTGGTCATCACAGACATCAGTGCCTCAAATGATGGTTTAACCACAACAACAGTGGCCTCAAACAATTCCTCCAATGGCGACTCAACAACAGTGGAACCCTACCAACTAGAATCAACAATCCCAAGTCTCAGCAGGAGCTCTGAATCAGAACCAGAATAGAGGATCCTCTAGATCAACCCAACCCGTGTATGCAGTAATAACAGAAGCTTCCCAAAACCCTACTATAAGCACTTCAGGAGGTAAAAATCTGAAGGACTACTTATCTAACTCAGTTGCAAGTATCAAGAAAGAGCTTATGGATGTGATTACAAAGCAGCTACAGACACTGAAGGTGAATACCACCAATATATCTACCCCTACAACAGGAGCTGGGAGAGATGTGATGCGCTCTAATACATGGTGGGAAAAGTGTCATCAAGCGGGACATTTAGCCATTGAATGTACCCAAAAACCAACCATTCCTGGAGCCTTTTGTTCCTACTGTTTGCGGAAGAACCATACAAAGGATATTTGCTCTCTGAAAGAGATGCATGAACGAAGACAGAAGGATGAAAATGCAAGATTCAACTTTCCGGAATCCACAATGAAGACCCAAGATATTGGACCAAAACCTAGGGAGCTTGGTCCTAATTTCGGTCCAAGGAGGTTTCCCTCTCAAAGTTACAGAGGATGACAGTCTAGCGGTGGTCAGAGATCAGAGGTGGAATCTTATAGGTATGGAAAAAAGGGTCATATCTCCCCGAATTGTCCAAACCCTAGAGGATCTGTGGATTACAAGCCTTTCTGTAGCCGATGCAAAGGAGAAGGCTACACTGCAAAGGATTGTCCAAGTCCAGCCCCTGTCAAGGCCAATGCTACTGATAGCCAACAGAAGGCACAAGAGCCTGCCTCCAATTTGGTAGAGTTGGAAGTTGCCGCTATCACGTGCGCCAAGAAGAAGGAACCAGTTGTTTAGAACGAAAATAATTCTCCTACTAAGACTGTGAAGTTCAACCTGTTAACAGAGGGATAGAGCAGTACATGATAGAACAGTGCAGTACAGAGCACTGCAGTGCCATAGAGAGTCACAGAGACATTCCCAGAAACAGGACTAGAGGTCCAAGAGATAGATGATGGAGAAGCACCTCTAGAAACAGAAGAAGTGCCAATGCTGCAATTGCTAGAAGAAAAAGAAAAGATGAAAATGGGTGTAGCCCCATTCCCCAGCCGGCTGGAGAAGCCTGCGCATCCTATCAAAGATTATGACTTGGTAAAAGACCTAGACACTTTTAAACCTAACTTAACATCCCGACAGTTGTTGATGCTGTTTTCCAGCTACCGAAAGAAATTCAAAAGCATCTTGACAAGAAGACGTGGACTAAGGATTGCTCCCCCAACAATAACAAAGTCCAACAGAGCCTCAGAACCAGTGATGAAAGTAGATGTGGCTAACACCTTTCTAGATCAAGGAATCCCAGAGATTAGTGTATGGATAGAAGGATGCTTTATTTCAGATGCATTGATTGATGGAGGCTCATCAGTAAACATAATGACAGATGTGACAATGAAGGACTTAGGGTTGCAAGGAATTCAACCTACATAGTGGCTCATCAGATTGGCAGACCAAAGTAAAATTAAACTGTTGGGCATCCTCCCATACGTAAAAACAACCCTTGCAGGAAGAGACTATTGATTGCCATATTTGGTAGTCAAACCAAATTCTTATGGGACCTCATACCCTCTGATGTTGGGAAGACCTTGGCTTTTTGAAGCGAGAGCCAGAACAGACTGGTTCAAAGGAACCCTAACCCTAGGGAGAGGACCCAACAAAGTGGTGTTGAAATTATATAGATCCCAAAAAGGTAATGGATCCACATCCATCGAAGTCATAACTGAATCCTCCAACGAGGTAACAGATGGTACATTAGGGGACAAAGAGGATGTTAAACAGATCTTTCCCAAGAAAATAGAGGCATAGACCCTAACAGTGGGCACTGTAAGCCAACTACCAAAGGAAGCAAAGTCCTTGTCCATGGGAGAATACCTCCTGCCTCAACTAGAATTGACTTCTGAAATCACCTTTGACAGCGAAATAGAAGCATGGATGTACTGTTCTCCCTGTTACATGGCAGTAACAGAGACAGAGCTAGAGACAGTTGCAGAGATGTGACACAGAGCTAGAGACAGTTGCAGAGATAGTCACATAGATAGAGCTAGAGATAGAAGCAGAAGCAGAAACAGACACAGAGGAAGAAGATCTATTTTTCTCCTATAGAGCCTCTATAGAAGCAGAGACAGAGCTTCCAGAGGAAGAGGATGAAAATGATGAGGAAGAAAATAAAGCAGGATATGAAAGTGTAGTTGAAGAAGATCCTTTGATAGCGGATGATCTTGTTGATGTCCCTATAGAGACCTCAGAGGTCGAAGATCCCAGGGTGTTGGATGGAATAACCATGGTTCCAGTTGGGTTGACCAATGGACCACAAAGTATGAAGAATCTGCACAAGCAATGGATCAAAGGCATAAAATTTAAGTTCACCAGTGGCTCTTGTCACCCTGACCGTTCAGTCCAGAGAAAAGATGATGATGATGCAACAGAAGCCAGAGCTATCAAAGCTACGGCTTCTAGAAGGTTCGTGCTATTTGACATTCCTAGATGCATCATTTGAAGATGAATCCCTGAGTCCAGAAGAAATCACTACTCACACAGAAGCAAACAAAGCTTTGATACCCTTTTAGCAACCTCAACAGACAAATGAGTCATCTGTTCAGAAGGAGGACATTGGTTCTAGTGGAACATCAGACGAGGACACTACTTCCTTGAAAGAGTCATGACCTCTATCCAGAAGCAATCCGTGGGACATTTATTCGTGAAGTGGAAGGTGAAAGACAACTATCTTGGATATTGACGGTACTGAACGTCACCTGAAAGTGGGCCTCAATCTTCCAGAAGAAGAACTAGTGGTCATGCAAGACTTATTAAAAGAGAACTTAGATGTGTTTGCTTGGTCATATAAAGACCTAAAGGGGATTGATCCCACAGTATGCCAACATCACATTGACCTAGAGCCCGATGCCAAACCTGTAAGGCAAAGACAAAGGCATATGAATCCTAATTATTCTACTCTAGTGAAAGCCGAATTATTGAAACTTCTTGAAGCTAAGTTCATTTATCCCGTGGCTAACAGTGAATGGGTTTCACCCATTGTGGTAGTACCCAAGAAGAACGGGAAACTTTGAATATGTGTGGACTTTCGAAAGCTCAATTCGAAGACGAAGAAGGATCATTTCCTTATCCCTTTTACAGACCAACTGTTGGACGCAGTGGCAGGTCATGAGCTGTATTCCCTCTTGGATGGATTTAGTGGATATAACCAATTTCAAATCGCAGAAGAGGACCAATCCAAAACAACCTTCACTACAGAATGGGGGACCTATGCCTATAGAGTAATGCCATTTGGGCTCTGTAATGCTCATGCCACTTTCCAACGAGTAACGATGGCTGCTTTCCAGAATCATTTGCATGATTTCATTGAGGTGTATCTGGATGACTTTTGTGTCTATAGTTTGATTCGTGAGCACTGGGGACACCTAGAGCAATGTTTTGACAGATGCCGAGAGTATCAGATTTCTCTTAATCCCGACAAATGTGTCTTTGGCGTTTCATCGGGAGTTCTTTTATGCCATATGGTTTCCGCACAAGGGATTGCAACAGACCCGGCGAAGATTGCCGCCTTAACAGCACTAACAAACCTCAAGCAATTGAGAGGATTTCTTGGCCATGTGGACTACTACAGAAGATTTATTGTACATTTTGTGGCCACTGATAGGGAACGGAACTATACATTGACAGAGCTTGAGTGCTTGGCAATGATGTTTGCACTGGAGAAGTTTCGGCACTACTTATTGTCAACGCACTTCAAGTTCTACGTGGATCATGAAGCCCTGTTCTTCCTAATGAATAAAGTAGATATTAAAGGACGACTGATGAGATGGTTGCTCCTATTCCAGGATTTCGATTTTGAAGTGGTTACTAAGCATGGCCATTCCCATATCCTAGCCGATCATCTATCACAGATTCCTCAAACTGCAGAAGAGGAATAGGATGATCCAGACCTTCCTGATGCTTCCTTGTTTCTAGTTGAAACAGTTACTCCCTGGTATGTAGACATAGCCAACTTCCTGGCAACTCAACAGTATCCTCCTGGCATCTCAAGCCGTGAGAAGAAGAAGCTTCTGTTAGAATCAGCCCCCTACACCTTGCTAGGCAGTGCACTGTACAAGAGAGGCAAAGATGAAGTGCTGTGAAGATGTGTTGCAGGGGATGAAATCGGCATAGTATTGAAAGCATGCCATGACGAACCATGTGGTGGACACTTCGCAGGAGAAGCGACAACCAGGAAGGATCTGTTAGTAGGATACTAGTAGCAGACCCTCCACAAAGATGCATATGGCTACTGTAAGAGATGTGATGCTTATCAGCGAATGTGGAAACCCACCAAAACAAGTACCATGCCATTGCAACCTATTCTTTCCCTAAAGCCATTCGAGAAGTGGGGGATTGATTTTTGGGTCCCATTGATCCACCCACCAGACGGAAGCATGACAGATACATCATTAGTATGTACGGATTATGTCACAAAGTGGTGTGAAGCTAAAGCTCTGAAGCAGGATGATGGTAACAATATAGCCCTGTTCATGTACGAGAATATTATCACCTGTTTTGGCAGTCCCCTCGAGCTGGTAAGTGACAGAGGTACTCATTTCCTTAACAAAATCATGGAGGAGCTGACAGAGCTATATAAGATCCGCCATCGCAAATCCACTCCCTATTACCCCAGAGCCAACGGCCAAGTTGAAGTCACCAATTGCATCCTTTGCTCGATACTGACAAGAACGATTGCCACACATCGTTGCGATTGGGACGATCGACTTACAGAGGCCCTCTGGGCATATAGAACCTCCCATAAGGTAGCTACAGGATAGACCGCTTTTCAGCTTATGTATGGTATAGAAGCCGTCTTCCTAGTTGAACTGGAATTTTCCTCTTTGCGAGTGGCAGTTAAAGAACACTTGGGAGATGATAAGTCACTGCAACGCCGTCTCTTGCACTTGGAATGCTTGGATGAGATACGACGGATGGCCCTATAGTGTATGGAAACCACTCAAGCGCGACGCAAGGCCTATCATGACAGTTTCATCAAGCACAAGGAGTTTAAAGAAGGTGGTCTTGTCCTGGTCTATGATTCGAGATTTGGCAAGTTTCCTGGCAAGCTTCAACAACGGTGGATGGGCCCATACAAGGTACTTGCTATCAATCCTAATGGCTCTATTCAAGTGCAGACCATTGATGCCTCTGATGATCCTTTCCTGATCAATGGCTATCGTTTGAAGAAGTACTTCCCTCCTTGGGGATCTTGACAATCACAATCGACCTACCCTTCCCCTTTTGGGTGCTGCACTTGTCCTTCATGCTTCTAATAGCCCTTATGATTCTCCTCATGAGATGGTCTCGTTCTGCTAGCCCCTCACAGATACCTCTCAACCTGACCTTGTTCTCTTCTCATGTGATCCAACAAGGTCGCGAGGTTGGTCCTAACCCATGGTATTTCTGTCATTCTCTTTATTAATGAGAAAAAAAAGGAAGAAAAAAAAACAAAAAAAGAGAGAAAGAGAGAAAAAAAACAAAACAGACAAAACTGTTATGGGAGAAAAGGAAAAAATTCCTTGTCATAACATGCCTCGTTCCAAGAAAAGGTGGAAACACCCTTGGGTGGGAAGCTGACTATGGAAAAGGTGGTAACACCTCGCAGTTCAGGATAGCTGACTCACCAGCAGAACCTTTCCGGAAGCAATTTGAAGCCACCTCGCTTGGTGCGCTGTCTCTGCAATATCAGTCCGCTTGCCCTTCTTAACAGATGAATTTTCTTACAAATCATTGAAAAGACGAGACTTGTTGGCTGCCTCCCTGGGTACGCCTCGTCTTCAAGATCCTGATGACAACAACAACCGACATGATTTTCATCACCAACCCCTTGAGTGATGTAAACTTCATCCTAACAAGATGGGGACGTGAGTATGGGCTGCCCTCTGTATCTATCAGAGAGTGAGACAGAGGGTGGGGTGAGTGACCAGTCTTTCCCTTCAAATCAAATGAGAGGTGAGATGTGTGAATGGAGTGTTGCATGCACGGGATGGGCCTCTCAATGCACAACGCACGATCTGTTTCTGTGCACTGCACCATAAGGCTCCCTGGCCTTCCTTCTTGCATTGTATGCCAGCATAGGGCGGGATGCACAGTTGCACCATCAAATGCGCACAAGGCATACAACCTCTGCACAAGTGATAGTGAGGACTATATCAATGGGTTTCAGGAATGGGCTACCCTCTCTATCTTTCAATAGAGCGTGAGACAGAGGGTGGGCTAAGTGTGACGGATGGTTCTTCAATCAATTATCGAGAGGTGAGGATTGAGGGATATTACGACCATTGGAGTCAGGTACGTTTTTGTTTCCCTATGCACCCACGGGATGGGTCTTTGCCATCAGCACATGACACGTCACTCTATTCTGTATACTGCACTGCAAGGCTCCCTAGTCTTCTTGCTTGCACCTATGCCAGACGGGTTGTACGCACTAATGTACCCTTAATTGTGCACCCTGGCATACTCCCCTTACACCATTCCCTTGTCGATTCTAAACCGGGTGTGAGCTCTGGGTTTCATCACTCTTCACTCAAGTGATGTTAGTAATGGGGCGAGTGACTGTTCTTTCATTCCATTTGAGTGATTGTGAGTTGAATGCAATATCCCTCGTCATCGACGAATTTCCTACGCTTCCTTCAACTAGCTACCTCCCTAGGTGCTGCCGTGTGGTCCCTTCCATGAAGGACGTGTACTGTGAAGACACCTTGGTACCTCCTGCAGTCGACAACGACACCAAATGTAACCTCGATAGTCGACATTACTCCTCGGCAATATGGGCCAAGCTTTTCTAACCCTACACATTCTGTTTCTCAGTGACGGTCATGTTTTCAGTGTGGGGATGTGTGGTACTAGGTCCTTGTTATTCGGTTTACCCTTTCTGTTAAGATTTTAAGTGTGGGGACGCATCCCTGCACGCCTATGTTGCATACCCCCATGCATATACCTTGCTATGATTATGCATCTATGCCATGACTTCATTTTACCCTGATGGGGTACCTTACCCACCCACCTGTCCCCTTTCCCCCCTCCCTTGGGATCGTTCCTTCTCTATTTCCCTTTGTTCGTTGTTTTGACGCTCTTTTATGTGAACGAATCCTACGTTCACTGGAATCCCCATCCACCCTTATCGGCACTGCCCATTTTTCCTTTTTACCAACCCCTATTCCGACAGACGGTTCTAAAGTTATTAATTTTTGAAGCAATTCCCGTAAATTGGACGGTTTTCCATGTGAACGTGCTTTTATTGCATCGGAACACTGATTTGATGTGCCAATCTTGCCCTACTCATTCCCCCTATCATTTTTCATTTTTTACACCCTATCCTTTCGATGCACGGTTGGTCCGCTATTAATTTTTGCGGGTTTTTGAGACATTTTCGCGCGTATTTTTCACATTTTTCTCATGTGAACCCCTCCTCATTCCCCCCAAACTGCGTTTTGATGTGACAATCCTATGCATTCCCTTCCCTCAGACATTTTCCTATTTATCACACTTCGTTTTGGCAATTGGTTCTTCCCGTATTAATTTCCAAGTCCATTTTCAGGTCCGTTGTTGGGGTTTTTCCCATGTGAACGCATCCTATCTCAATTGGAATTGTGTTTTACCATGATAGTGTTGTTGGGCACATTATTTTGCACATTTTTCCTTCTTTTCGCACTTTGTTCCAACGAGCGAATTTTGCGATATTAATACATGTATGTGTTTTCAGGTCTGTTTTTTGTGTTTTTTCCATGTGGGCATCCTGATTTTGCCACGGAACCCTTGTCACATTTTTTTGTCATCTTCCTCTCATCTCTTGGCACCTTTTTCCTTCTTATGGTTTTTCGATCCGATGTATGGTTTGAGTTTTATTAATTTTTCTTCCTTTTGCCGTGTGGTAGTGTCTCTCGTGTCGCATGTGAATGCGTGCGCTTTCGGGTTTAAGCACCTCGCGTCGCCCCGTGGCGTCTGCAGCTCGCGTCTTGCCATCCCCGCCCCATCTGCTCCCGCCAATGCAAATTTTTTTACTCCCGCCCCGTGCTTGCGCGCGGGACGGGGGCACGCCACTTTTTCCTGAAAAAACATACATAACACACATAATACACAAATTTAAAAAAAAAACACACAAACACTCACATTAAAAACAAATAAAACCCACAAACTCCAAAAGAATACAATACACAACACACAAAACAAAAACCACAAAAAAAATACAAAACAAAAAAAACTCATAAAAATAATTATAAAAACAAACCCCATCAAACACCCACAACAAAACCAAAAACACATAATAAAACACAAATATTTAACCAAAAAAAAATCCTAACCCCCCCACAAGAAAAAAGAAAAGAAAAATAGCAGGAAAATGAAAAAGAAAAAAAAGAAAAAAGAAAAACGAAAAAAGAAGAAGAAAAAGAAAACAACCAAAAAAATAAAAAAAGAGAAATAAAAAAAAAACATGTACCTGTTCATTCGTTGTCCTACGGCCTCTCTCTCCCTCCCCCACACGACTTTCTCCACTCCCTCCCCCATGATCTCCTCCCCTCTTCGCCTTGTTGCCCCCCACGATCTCTTCTCCTCCAACTTCGCCGCCACGTCCGCCCTCCTTTCTGCCCCTCGCCGCCACATCTGCACCACGTCCACCCTCCTTTCCTGCCCCTCACCGCCTGCGCGGCCTGGCTTCCGCGACGCCGCACCTCGGCTCCCTCTCTTCCTCCGCGACGCCCCCGCCACGGCTTCTCGCGCCTCCCTTCGATGCCGCGCCTCAGCTCCCTCTCTTTCTCCACCCGCCGCCGTCTCCAACCACCTCGCCTCCTCCTCCCTTCGCGACGAATCTCCTCGCCTCCTCCTCCCTTCGCGACACCCCGCCACCCACCCACGCCTCCTCCTCTCCTTCCACGAAACACCGCCTACCTCCCTCCTCTTCCTGGTTATGTCTCTTCCTACCTTAACCTGACTTCATTACCTTAATTAATTAACTCAACTTAATCAACCTAATCACCCTAATCAACTTAATTTACTTAATCAACCTAATTACTCTAATTTACTTAATCAACCTAATCAACCTAATTCACTTAATTTATTTAATCACCTTCATTAACTTAACTCACCTAAGTTACCTAACCTAACCTAACTTAGCTCACTTCATTCACTAACTTCCACTAACCCCCATTTCCCCCCGTTTTAGCCCCCTTTCTTGCACCTTCTCCACTCTACCTCCACTCTTCACACACAGTGCGGGCGCGCGTACGAGAGTGGCCAGTCGGTGTTCACGCGCATTTGGTCTTCTCCGTGCGGTGGTGCGTGCTGCCCCCGAGCCCACACAGCTACTCACACGTAGCCCGGGTATGTCTTTTGATTTTCCACAAACCCGCTAAAAATACCTAAAAAATACCTAAAAACATTTTATTTAAAAAATAAAATTTCATAAAAAATTAATTAAAAAACAAAAATTACTAAACATTCCTTGCTAAATTGGGTAATTTTTTGGTTGCTCTTGCTGATTATAATATAGAGAATTAATTGCAAAAAAATTAATAATATTTAAAATCCTTTTAAAAGTCACTAAAAATTGAGACAAATTCATTAAAAATCCCTAAAAATCAAAATTAAATTAAAAAAAAGCACAAAAAATTCTATTAATATATTTGACTACTTTTGAAATATTTTAAAATAGAAAAAATATTAAAAAAGGAAAAAAATATAAAATACAAAATCAAAATATATCTAAATTACAATAAAAAAATAATTATAACAATCTCACCCACACACTAATGAACATTGCCTAAACCAAATGTGATCCCCCTAATATTGCTTTGATTTTATTTAAAAAAAACTAAGGTGCTTTATTTTTTCCAGTCAGTGGTTTTTGCTTTTTTGATTGGATTTATTGCATTTGGGACTACTCAGTGCACCCTCAGTCCCTTGCATACACACCCTTACCACGTATCTATGTTTTGTGTTTTCTTTATTTTTGGTCATTCTTTAACCACAGTTAATTGTTAAAATAAACTTTATTCACCCACTTTTTCATGTGCGCTCGCGCTAAACACAATTTTCTAAGAACTTAAAATCAACCCGCCATTCACTTTGCACTCACTATGTGTGCTTCAGAGGCATTTTAATTTTTAAATAAAAAACGAACCAACCATCACAAAAATGCACGCGTTGAAAAAGAAGAGTGCTTCAGACACATTAAATTTTTAATTAATGAATATGCATTTAGAGACCTGAGTCTGGGGATCGCAGTCCGGGTTTCGTTAGAGCCACTATTTCACATTAATAAATTGTAACTAAAAATTTAAAAATGAACTGTCGTTTTCTTATTAAGGTTTACAACCTAATAAAATTTCAACCATTGTTAATAATTTCTTAAAATGAACCCTTCATTAAAATCATTCCCCTCACTGCCCTTTTTTCCCTTTTTAATAAATAGACTTCATGGGATGGGCTCATATAGTCCTTTAAGGTGATATTGTTTATCAAAGTCTTGGTTATGTCCTGATTAGGTTTTTGAGGTATTACGGTTTGATTGTGTGAAACGATTACGGGTGAGATCTGTAGTTTTTTCTTCTTTTTTGCCTGATACGGGGGCTTGGGTGCTTGCTTGTTGCATAGCATGAAGCTTTTGGTTGCATATGTGTAGGGGTCATGCCGAATTTTTTCTAGGATGTGGGTTGTTTGGGGTGGTCAATTGGTTAGTTACGTCTATGTGTGCTTATTTTGATCGATTTCTTTTTTATAGCTATTTTGTTGTTTTGCAGGCATTCTCTGTGATTGTCTATGATTGTGATGTGCGTGTTTCAAAGTGTTATCTCAATGGATTACCATAGCTTCTCCATGATCATATTCAATGTACAATGGTTTAAAGTGGCATTGGAAGGAGCTGGGGCAACTGCTTGACGAGGCCCATTTGGATTTTTGAAAATAGATTCCAAGAAAAGATGGACGGTTCTGGACACCACATTGGTCCTGACGAGTCATTGTGAATAGGTGTATGACCTATTTTTTAAAATATTCCATGACATTAAATAATCACAAATGTTGATTCACTATTATATGTGATATTGAACAAATGATCTTCTATCCAATCCTTAACAACCTCGATGGTGGTATATTGTGCCATCAACCCCTCAGAGTGTATGATTGTATGATGAAAGAAATGTTCCCAGTGTGGACGAGGAGAGCATGCAAGTGGAGGGGTCGATATTGCGGAGGGTGGAGGGCAAAGAGGGCTTGGAGCGTGCAAAGGAGACATGCATGGGTAACGTAGACGAAGAGACAAGAGGCCAAGAATTTTTTGAGAATGAAGTGGACTCCTCTTTTTGCGGTGACCTATCTATAGACCTTCCAGTGTACACCGCACTGTGCCACGAGATTGACATGGGGCCATAGACCGAGTCGTATTTGCATCCGCTTGCTCAATTTGTTGATGTTTCACTTTTAAGGGTACTTTAGTATATGCATTTTAATTAGCATCCTTTTTTTCAGAGTTATATTATCGTGCTTTACCTAAATCTTTATATTGATTATGCTAACATAATTTTATGTCTATGGAGGTTACCTCTGACAATATCCAGAGAGTAGGACAAGTCAAGGGATGAATGATGAGGAGTTATAGGAGATATTCACACATATGTCTTTAGATCAGATGACCTAATTTGTAGATATGGTAGACCAAGATCTGTCACTTGATTTATAGATATGCCACACTAGGATTTGTCACCAGATATCATCAGGATATTCTATGATGTCTACTTTGGCATGTTCTGATGCTTCGATTTCCAACAGATGAGGTCGACGCTCTAGACTAGCCTCGGATGGAGGGAGTGGTTCTGGGGTATACTGCAGAGATGTGGATTTTGTGAGCCTGCAGTCGATTCCAGAGAGTGTTGCTACTTCTTTTTCTCTTATCGATTCCAGAGAGGGTGGCTCAAGTGGGTGTTGTGGAGGCACCAATGCAATGTCTCCATTTGGTCAATTTGGTGGATATTTGTCACCTCCAAGTTTCGTCACGCTTGTAGGGACATCTACTCCCATGACTTCGGGTTTCACTCAGGAGGTGGCAACCCTATGGGTGCTACTCCGAGAGATACTACCCCCATAGGTACGCCATACATACAGGGATCTCCTGGTTATACCCAGGAGCGTGGTGGGAGAGGACACACCTTAGATATATCCTAGAAGGGTATGAATAGCTCGTAGATGATAGGACATGTGCTGTAATCATGAATGATGAGGGGAGGAGGGTGACGTCTCGCATGAGGGAGTTGTGCCAACAACAAGTATTTAGGCACAATGTTCTAGATCATTTGAAAAATATACCCGAGGAGAGCAAGGACTATATAGTGGCGTATTTGCATGAGGAGTTTGTGGTACCTACAACAATAGATAGGTTTTCCATTGGTGGATGATGGAGTATATGCGTGCATACATGTCACATAGATGATTAGACACACACAAGGCAATCAAGAGTGGCACCTCAAAGCCCAAGTGGCTAGATGCAAAGGATTGGCGGAGGCCTAGGGAGGAGGCCATAGATTCTCCAAGATGATGGCAGGAGGAGGTAATGATGAGCATGATTGGAGGCAGAGGTCATGCATCATCTGGGGAATGGTGGGCCACATGACTTATTTGGAGGACTTTGTAAGTTTTCTTTTAGTTCTTCTTGCTTTCTTATTTGGAATATCACTTGTACTAACAATCCTGTTTCTAACAACACTATTCTATTTTCTTTGCAGCACTCCATCACAAACCATGACCCCACAAGTTTGGAGACTCGATATGCAGAGAGATACGGTCTCACTGCACTTATCGATAGATTATACGTGCGTAGTGACCCACTAAGTTAATGCGCTTTCTTGTTTTGGTAGCCATGAGTTTTTTTAATGATGTATTATATATAGTGGACTAATGTCTGGTTGTTCATTTTGCAGAGTTTGTTCGACGCTCCTTTGTGTTAGGATGAGCTTTCAGATGGTGAGATCTATAGCATGTGCTTCGATTCATGGAGCACACGTTATATTCTTTTTTGGTCATGTGATTTCTGTAGGCCTCTCCCATGTAGCATTCTTTTGATGTACTTATCATCCATTGTACAAACTCACACGTTGTGATATTTACAAATAGATTTTCATGTTTGTTTTAGCTCTCCTCTCCATGGTTCCGTGTAATTTCATGAGTTGTCATCACCAATCTTGTACTTATTTTATGAGTTATTAGTCTTGTGGTTTTTAGTAGTTTTTATGCCCATCTTGACAATGATTGTATATCCAATATGTAATTGCTTTGCAAAATGTTATATATCACATGGTGCTATAGGTGCTACCCAGACACAATTTTCCTTTTCCTCTGTAACCGTCACTATTTGCATCGCTAATTTACTGCACGCATTGCTATCGGTGTCACAGAGCATTGCTACTTGCATCACTATTAGAGTCACAAAAATTGCAATACTAATTGTGACGTAAATAGTGATGCTCTCTACAATGAATTTGTAGAGACACTTATACTAACACTTTTAGTGACAATGGGGGTAATTTCTTTGATGAACATTTGCATCGCTTTGAACGTCGATAATATGAGGCCTATATCTTGTAGTGTTTTCATTTCCCAGCAATGAGTAAGGTCATTCTCCATAGGGATTGAATTTGGTATTTATGGACTGAAGTTGCTAGCTATCCTAGTCTGTTGGCAATAGCAATAAGGAAGAGTATTATAATTTGAACCCTCATTGATAAAAGTGCATCACTCAAGATCTACTCAGTTGTTGCTATAAGGATAATTTGAGGCAAGCAGTTGGAATCAAGGATTCATCTTCCATTTCTAAATTGCTAATGTAGACTGCTAGAGCATTTATGTTGGCATCAATTGATTTCAATTAGAAGGGTGTTGTGGGAATGTGTGACTATAGCTCAAGTTTGTTCTATTTGTAGTAAGGGATAAGTTTATTATTCACCATGGGTCATTCATGGGAAGGGTATCCAAATAGAAAATATCTTTTTATTTTGCTGCCATTAAAATAGCCAATGGGCTGTTTTGAGCTCAGTGTTCATTGTCTTGCTAATCACACAGATGTGAAAGGGTCTGAGGCCTCGTAGTTTTGGATTTTACTTATGGTCTTTGATCAAATAGAGTAATACAAAATCCCCCTTGTCAAAGGATCATTTCTTGACATTCTTGTTGAACTAGGCCTTTTTTTGAGCTTTCTCAGCAACAACTAGGGTGGCATGGATGGCTAGTAGGCATGTTCAATTAAGTGCTCGGTTACTTCAAGGGGATGTTTCCATGCATAGTGCCTTCCCAAAATCATGGTTAGAAATGCATATGCTAGGGGCAAAAAACTCTATGAGCATGACAACATCTATGTCGTATGTAAGTCAAAATGGAGTTTGTCCCATGGAGTCTTGTAGGTGGTCCGATAGGCCCATAGTGCTGTCATGAGCTTATGATCCTAGTTTAAACATGATACTAAGATAGTATTTGCCTATATACTAATAAGGGCATTATTTGTGGCTTCTTCCTAGCCATTTACTTGGGGATAATAAGAGCTAGACTCCCTATGAACTAGGAATGTTGAAAGTGAATCACTTGGCTGAGAAAGTGCATCCCTTGGTCACTAACAATTTCAACAAGGCAACTAAATCGTGAGAGAATTTACTTTCAAAAAAACCATGATGTGGTCTATGCATCATTTTTATGAGTTGCCTTGGTCTCAACCCACTTAGTCATGTAATCAATAGCAATGATGATGTATTGAGCCTACGAGTATTGTGGAGCTGGACTAATAGGCCCCATGAAGTTTATGCCCCATTTCTCAAAGGGTTGGTAGGTGATTACTAGTTTGAGTTCTATTTTATCCTTTCAAATAGGTAACTTCACGTGTTAATACTCATCATAGTGTTTGATGATTTTAATTGCATCCTTAAAGAGAGTGGGCTACCACAATTGGGCTTGAAGTACTTTTTGGGCTGCTGTAGTATTGGTGCCAAAGTGGCCTCTAGCTATATTGCTATGTGCTTCTTGTAGGACATTCTTAATTTTATGCTTGTAGACACAATGCCTAAATATTCTATTGCAACACAATTTAAGTCGATATTTTTCAATTAGTTATTATGGTAGGCCCTACTCAAGTATATGGACTACGCCATTAGTCCCATGAGGTACGAGGTTGGCTTGAAAGAGTTGAGCTTTGTGGTGGTTAACGTGGAACAAATGAGCATCAAGGAGTTGATCCTTTACTCTTGTGGCCTTCTTCCCACTAGTCACTCATGATAGGTGATTGGAAATAAAATGATATTTCACCTTGCGAACCACACTAGAGAGATCAAACTCTAGGAGTAATAAAAGCCACCTAGCAATGTGTCTTGTGGCATAAAATCTATTACAAGATACAATAGTGCCTAATGGTTTAAAAAAAGGACAAAGAGTGTAGTAAGGAGATAAAGATAAAACTTTTTAACAATGTAAACTATTCCTAACCCTTCTATTTTTAATGATAAAATAGTTCATTTCTACTTCAGTGAGCCAATGATTAGGAAAGCTCATGGGAAAATCCATGCTATGCTCATTGAGTTGGCATGACATTGTGCCACTAACAATTTTAGAGTCATTGATATGTACATGGAATGTTATAACCCAATCCAAGGCTCCTAAAATAGGGACACTCATAAAAGTATTTTTTACTACTTTGTGAGAAGCTTTCCAAGCCCAAGTCATCAGCAACTTGTAGACTCGGGGAAGTTACTATATGTATATCCTCTACATCATGTGCATTGAAGGCTTATTTATAAATATCCTTATTTGTGATTTTTTCCTAAATAAAACATAAGAATTTTCTATTCAATCTGTAAATAGCCCCTTTATATTACACCCTTCTATATGTGAAAAATGTATAAAAATGGTATTTTAAAAATACCTTATTTTGAACCCATGTGATGCACACATATGTTCAAGAGTAACTTACCCGAGCTTGTAGAGTGGCCACGTGATGGTAGCATAGTTTAACATAAAGCACCGATCATACCCAATATGGCTAAGGAAACACTACACCCCTTTTGGTTCAATGGGTGGAGAGAGATTCATGATAATGTTGATTTTAGTAGTGTCAGTTGTTTGCAATACCGTTTTTAAATACGACATGGCCCAAGATTATACCATGCTTGACCCAAAATTGACACTTGAGGGGACTCAAGGAAAGGTTGTGTTATGTGCATCTTTCAAAGGCTAAGCAAAGCTTGTCAAGATGTTCAGCCCATTTAGAATTGACACACAAGGTCATCGACAATGAACACCTTGAGCCACTTCCACAACCTTTCCTTGAAGGTAGTGCACATAAGTATTTGGAATTGCTATCACATTATTCTACCCAAAAGGCATGACAATGTAAGAAATACCCTCCATTCAATGGAAAAGACATTCTTTGGTCTATTTTCTAGCTAGAATTATACTTGACTATATCTTGAAAACCTATCTACAAAGCCATAAGCTTCCTATCCTGCCACTCGTTTGATCATATGATCAGTGTATGGTAGCGAGTAGTGATCTCTCTTAGTTGTAGCATTCAACCTCTTGTAATTAATACATACACAAAATCCCCCATTCTTCTTGAGCACCACAGTGATCCATGATACCCACTTTGCATACTTGATTTCATAGATGAATCCTAGTTTCAGTGAGTTTTCAATCTCCTCTCTAACATGATGGGTATATTGAGGGTTCATGGAATGAGGTAATTGCTTGATAGGCTTAGCATTATCCTTTAAAAGAATCGTATGGGTAAGGACTTTGATGGGACACCCTTGAGGTAAAAATAGTTCAAAGTAGAAATATGTGGATAAGGACTTATGATGGGACACCCTTGAGAATTGTGTGGGTAAGGACTTGTGATGAGACACCTTGAGGTCAAAATGGTTCCATGCAAAAACATCTCAGTATTCCTTCAACAAGTTAAGTAGTTGGTCCTCATCCTTTACGCTGATGTCCTCATCAATGTAAATAAGCTAAGGGAACTCCCCAAACACTGCAATGTTTATTGATCCCTCAATGGGTTTGTTAGATGTGTCTTCACACTTCGAGCCTAGCAAGGAAACTAATCGACCAACTTTGTGAAACTTGGTTGAAGGTCTTGCCACTTCTTTTGACTAGAAGTTTTTAACTCATCCCTAGGAGGATTGCATCTTAAGTGTTTTTGTCTCAAGCGAACTAGGAGTTTAATCTTAGATCTAATAGATTGGGTGGTTGGGGGATTTGTGGGTCAAAGTTAGTGCTTCCTTTTAGAGTCAAATGTTGATGTAGTGGTGTTCTCTAGGACTTTGGTCAAGTTGCATCAATTCTGAACACTTTAGAATCTAGATAATGATAATCAAACTAGTATCCCCTTTATTCCTAATCTAGGGCCTTAAGGTATTTGAGCTATTCCAACTTTGAGTTTAATCTTACAATACCAACACCAATGAGCAAAGATCTTGGTCTAAGACAAATTGGAATCCATACATATCTACTCAATGGTACGGTCACATGTGTCATAATCAATCAAGTTAGAGTCCAAATCTTTGTCGTCCTCCTGTACTAACTAGCCATCCCTAGAGTCACTCACTTCCTCTACATCCACGCCTTGTCCACTCATCAAATGAGGCAAAGAGGTTTTTTCAAAAATCAAACAAGACTTGGTGTAAGTTGCTTAATGGTCAAGTAGGGCTATTCAACAATTTGTCAAAGATAGTCAAATTTGTGTCTACTCGATTATAGAAGCATAGCTATCACTAGCCCAGGATCTTGCATAATGCAAGTTTGTCCATGGGGTAGGATATCCCTAGAAGATTGTGGTCATTAAGTCAAGGGCCATCATGAAGAGAGGCATAGAGATTGTTTCTTTAGGGGGATTTATCATGAGGATTGAGGTGTCTCTTGCATCTCTGTGACTCAAACACTCATAGTCTATTGGCTATTTTATGAATGTTAGTTCCCAGGTGATGAGAATGTGCATCCAATCTTACTCATCTCGGAATAGGGCATGCATCAGGCCAATGGTTAGGATGTTGGAGGGTTGTTAGAATCCCCATGTAAGAGTGCCGAGATAACATTCAAGTATATTAGTGAGGTTTTCCAAGATTCTATCTTGAAGCAATCTACCTCCTTCCTATTCCTTTCCCTAGGAAGACTAGACCGTTGTCCCAATCCTCAATGAGACGTGCATTCTGCATCCATGATCAATTGAGAAATAGGTCATATTCCACACCTTTCACAACAATAAAGTTAACTTTGAACTATACTCCAACAATCTAGACTAGCCAATCTCTTAGGATGCCCATTTTAAATCCATTGGTGAATAGTCAAATTAAAGTGCACTAATTCAATTGGCAAATTTTTGTAGGCTTGGAGTACATCTTGATTAACTATGCTTACACTAAATTTAGTATCTATGGTTCTGTGATGATGAATAATATCTCCAAGGGTTTACAAGGGGAAGATAGCATGTCACTAGGCTCTTTCCCAGAATGTGTTAACCCCTAAAGCACTCAAGGTAGGGGGTGTACTGGGGTTGGGTTGTGGAATGTAGTGGGATCTAGTAGGGTCCATACGTTCTATCCAATACTTAAATCCTTGCCAGAGCAATAGGCTACCTTTAAGTAGAATTTCAAGTGGAATGGTAACTTTAGCTAATGGAAGAATTGTGACAATGGTTGGTTTGATAGTCTCATTGACATAATGTGGCTTGCTTGCATCATGAATAAAAGAATTATCTTATTTCAAGGGTTGTGTTTTATGTGAGCGTTTAGTTGTGATTTCATTTAAATATCAATTCTTTTCTTGTAGAGATATGTTGGACAAGCTAGCAAGGCTTAAGATTTCATTGATTAGTCCTTCTACAACTCATCTTGAGTCGTTTTTACCCATTCTTTGACTTTGTCAATTGTAGCTAGCTATTGAATTAGGTTAGGGTATTCCTTATCCTTGGCAATGGGTCCTTTAGCAATTTGTGGTGATATTGTAGCAATTTCTACCGTAAAGATGGGAGCTATTTTGGTTGGTGATGTGAGCTTTCACTCTTAAGCTTGAGTTTGCCGCCTTGCTTTCTTTTTTTCTTGGCACTCTTTTTAACAATAACCACTTTGTTCATTGTTGTAGATCTTATAATGCTCGCCCCTCCAATTTTACTTTGTGCATGAGTGATAGCATGCATCAGAATGGGAATACTATCTTTGTTGTTGATCATTCCCACTATAAAGAGGCTCAAAGGAATAAATAGAACTATCACCTTTTGTTATTGCTTTCCTTGCATTGTGGACAATCTAGATACATGTGGGTGATTCCACACTTAGGGCAATATTGGGGTCAACATCACCAACCTTAGACTACTCTTTTTTTGGGGGCATCTTGAGGAAACATAACCTAGCTTCTTGTAGTTCCAATAGGCCATGGGATCTCAATTTGTAGGCATGCCTTGTCTATGAACTCATCCTAACATCATAATGGGTGCAAGATGATAGTTCATGAAGATCCGATTTCCTTCATCATCATACCATACAAAAGGATTCATGTGTTCCTTTTCTTCCATTAGTTCTTTGATGAAATGGATTAGGGCATTGCTGGGCGAGTATGTGACAATCAATACTAGAGGTCTAGGAATTCCTAAGGAATTAATCTTAGCACATTGTTGGCTATTGGTGAGGCTGGCAATGCTAGTTGTGAGATGAGTGGGGTCTACCTCTAGCATAATTGGTTCCTTGACCAAATTTTTGGTAGGTAAAGTGGGAGTAGTTAACCTACATGGGGCTCTACAATACACTACTTTGTGGTTGAATCATCTATATTTTGTGCAAGATCAAGGTGGTCAAGGACATTTTGAAGGTGGGTGGTCCCCACCATAATGAATGCATTGCATATTTTGGAAATAAGAGCTTGGGATTTTGAGTCACTCAACCATCTTAAGTAATTCTTGCCATTTCTCTTTAACATCTCGGATGAAGTCTTGGATCTCCTTGGACTTTGTGTGGCCTTGTCATGTAGGTCTTGCATATATATCTTGATGGGGTCCATATGGCCATTTATCTTTGCCTCATTTGCGATGGAGGTTATCCACATGGATAACATAATCTAGAACAATATTGATGTTGGACTGGTGAGTCTAGAGTTCCTAGCTAATGTTGCATAAATTCTTTCATTGTGGATGCCCTTCATGAAAGCTTTCTTGATTTCCTTGGTGGTGGGTCTTTCTATAGTAGGAATTTGCTTACACAAGCTCTAGACTTTAGAGATGTAATCTCTTATGATTTTGATCTCCAACTACTCTATGTTCATGAATCAAAAAATAAGATTATTCCCCTATCTGGATTTAGCAAAGGGCTTAATGAATAAGTCCTTGGGCAATATGAAGGAGGTCTTCTCAATAGCATCAAGATTGGCGAACCAAGTTTGACCCTTCTCTCCTAAGAAAAGTTTGAAGGCTTGCACTTGGGCATCACCAAGAAGATTATTAACCTCATAAACTGGCTTAAATTGCTTATAAAGTTGCAAAGGTTGTCCTTGGAATGATACTTATCTAGCTATTTTGCCACTACAAGATTTTTTGCCTAGTCTCTACTGCCTAGTGTAGTTCCTAATCTTGTTAGAATGATTTGTGCAATGTGGGCCCTACTTTTAGCATGTTTGAGCAGTGAAACAAGCATCATTTCATGCATCTCAAGAGAGAATCATATGATGAGCCCATTGCTCCTACATTTATCAGCATCCTATGAATGCTGTCCATCTCAAATTGCATGGTTGCAAGATGGTGTCTACTGCCATTTGTTAACGCCCAGCAATAAGTTGAAAGTGTTTGTCCCCTAGCCTTGCAACTCTCAAATTATCCTTTCCATATCCTCTAGGGTCAAAGAGGAGACATTGAAATCAACAAGTTGTTGGAAGTTAGTAATTGAATGATAAAATTCATCTGAAGCATCTCTTAAGTCTTCAGCTCTCCCCATTGCGCTTGGAGTTGTCCCCATGGTTTCTTTCTTTTTGGTGGACTAATTGGATGACTTGGTTGATTAGGTTACCAATAGGGGTGTTTTCAAGGTCTGCAATTTGCTAGAACTTGTGTCTATACTAGAGGGGCCAGTCAAAGGTCTTGTCCATTGTGCAAGTCCATGTGCCTATGATGTGGATTACTTCAAGTCCTAGGTACCACTCTAGTCCCTATTTTGTCCCTCATTTTTAGGTTCCTTGTGTTGATTGAATATCAAGACAAGTATGTTTATTAGGATGTGGCCAATGCATGTGAATTGTGCACAACTAGGCTTTCTTCTTTCGAAAAAACTTGTGATCTCAAAGAACAACAACTTACAATATCTATTGGATAGCCTACTCGTTTTGTTGGGTTTGGAGCAATGTTTATTGATGTATTGCACCTACAATGAGGTAAGCTAGTTAGGCACACTTAAACAATCCAAGCTCCGAGTCTATTTTCACAAAAGATTAATCTAGATTCATAATTAGATTTCATGTTTAAGTCAGACATGTGAGATTTAGCTACGTGACTAATTGTGTTGTGCCCACAAAAACCATTTCTCTTGTAGTGTGAAATCTTTTCATGTAGATTGCAAGACATAGAAATACAATGAGAATTAGTTTTGCCAGACACTAGGTAGAAGCCCTAATATTTGAGACTAGGCGTTATAATTAATCAAGTAGCCATGGATAGTGCTTATAAGCTGATTAACCAACAATGGATAGTGCTTGGCTTGTGGTTTTAATGAACAAAATGACTCATAGCCAAAAATAGTCACCTCATTTCTCAAATTTTGAGGTTCTAGTCTATACAAGATAAAAACATATGAATGTGTATCAAGAACCTTTAATTGATGAGCTTTAAGTATTATGGTTTGTGTTTTAGTGATAAGTATGACCTCGAGTGTTGACAAGTAAAGAAATTTCAAATCTAAGAAATTTTAACATGGACTATGTGCATGAATTTCTCAAATAAAGAAAATCCTCATGTATACATCAACTCCTCCCTATACCATCAATGGTTAATTGTAATTTGAATAGTGTCAGTTTTCCATGTATTTATGTACTATATATGAAGTCACAAGAGGTTACCATGGCTACCATACATGTATGCCAATGTTGAATGCACAGAGGCCGAGTCCATTGAAAAACATGACATATGAAGGTGATTGAGTCTTTCTTCTAGAGGAGCATAAGCTTTGATCTAGCTTTCTTCGAAGACCATCCAAGCACATGATAGAAACCAAATGGAAGACATTGTGGAGACAAGCTAGTGAAGCACCTAAAAAGAACATGTCTTCTGTATTCTACACTTTGCCATACTAGGATGCCTTATTGATAAACCATCTTCTTGATCTAATGGATTTCTTAAAGGCCGAAAGTCTCTTGTTATCATGCAATTGGTAGTTCAACAACTCCTTGAACTTAGGGTGAAAGCATGTATAGGTGGCCTAGAAAGTAATGCCCAGGACATTGCTATTTGGCACATAAAAGTGATCAGTTGAAAGTCTTTATAATTTCAAAGAGAATCTCAATAGTAGTTCAACAATAATTTTGGTAGTTTAGATTAGCAAAAATCATTTTTCCTCCATTTAAAGAGGTTGATAATTTTTGAATGCAACCCTAAGGTTTCTCTCTCTCTCCTTCTCTCTCTCTCTTGCATTCTTCCTTTAAGCTTTCATGTACACACACACACACACACACACACACACTCTCTCTCTCTCTCTCTCTCTCTCTCTCATGTTCTTTCTTTCTGTTTGTCTCTGTATTCACAAGGTTTGTAGAAGCTTTGTGAAGCATTGTCCTCCTCTCTCTGAGCTTTCTCTATGAAAGCATTCTATTGGGGATATCTCTAGGATCTTTGCATTCCTCTCTCTCTCTCTCTCTCTCTCTCTCTCTCTCTCTCTCTCTCTCTCTCTCTCTCTCCTCATCCCCTTGTGAAAAGCTAACATGTGAGAAGGTTGTGGAAGTGTCACAAGTCACTCACACACACACACGCACGCACCCCCCCCCCCCCACCCCCACACACACACACACACACATCGATGTAGTCCTAGGATGCATTGTCTCAGTGCCTCTTGTATGCCCTCCTTGGGGTAGAACTAACTCCTAATGCTAGTATTGTTGCAAATCAGTGCTGCATGATGTTTTCATGTTTCGATGAAAAGGGAGAATTGATTTATGATCTGTCTTGATGGTCATATAGGAAAATCCCTTGCACAATGGAACCCTCCATGATCTCTTCATCACTAAACGGAGAGGTTGAACTTCACTAGAGAAAAACAAAGAGGGAATATTGGGCTTCTCAAAAGAGAAAGCAATGAGTGGTAATGGTCAACTTTGGGATGGAATGTAATAATGTGGTGCTCAATGAATGTAAGAAACACAGGATATATGAGTCCATAGTAGAACACTTACAAAAATTAACTATTGGAATGGATGCATATGCGAAGAAGGAAATCTTTGATGAAGCTCTTTAGCATCCTTGCTTCTATCCTGTGCACTGTAAGTTAAAAGAATTGAAAGCAATTATGTTCAGAAAGATCCGCAACACATTGAATCATGTGAAGGTCCCAAGATCTTCAAATGAGTTTTTTGTAAAGAAATCAATGACATTGATGTGCTACCAACACTATCATTGTGCTATAACTCACAAGAAGCTACCAACACTATCATTGTTGTGCTACCAGTTACAAGAGGTGTGTGACCAGTTATAAGTGATTCATTGCACTCAAAAGTGCTATGCTACCAATCATAGATTTTGTGGCTCACTTTACAAATCATGAATTTTGTGCTTCACTTATAGTCGTATACAATAATTTTTCCATAGTGTACTACTTACAATTTCTTTTCCATAGTATACTACCACTTATATCATGCAATGATTGTGGTACACAAGGTGAAATACCAATTTAAGTTGTCCCCTCCACTTGCAAGAACTCCTACAAACTTTACAAGTGGTCTTTTGCCACGTGAGTGGTTTTCCACTACTTGAAATTGGTGCTATATCACTTGCACTTGGTCCTTGATAACTTACAATTGGTCCCTTGCCACTTACAAGTGATACCCTATCACATAAAACTAGTTGCTCCCAGTTACAAATGGTACACTATAGCTCTCAATTGCTCCCATAGAACTTGTAATTGGAGCACTACCACTTCCAAGTGGTGAGCTACCATTCCCAAGTATTTTGCTTGGTCTTAAAAGTAGTTTCCTACAACTTAAAAATGGTAAATAAACTTTTAAATGGTATGCTATGTCAAGAATCTCATTGGGGGGGGGGGGGGGGGGGGACTTGCTTGAGCTGCTATGCCAAACACATACCATATAGATAAGAGGAAGTTCACTCAATGACACAATAAGAGAGATGGAGGCCAAAACATTTTCTTGCTAGTTTTTTTTTCTTCTTCTACACACAATACAATGTACACAAAGTATAGATAAGATACAACATAAAGGAAAGTGGCCAACTAAGTCAAATAACGAATAATTGACTATACTAATTGACTGGCATTATAAACATGCCAACAGTAGGTAGGCGCAACAAACTAAATATAATAAGTGATAAGTTAGTGGCCATGTGAGAATCATAATGACCACCTACATGCTAAATATAGATGTGCGAACTCATCTAGCCAGGTAGCCCATCATCAGTGTTTACACGTATTGAGCTTGCTATCTCAACACTCCCCTCAAGCCCAAGTGTATCTTTGCAACTCCAAGTAAGCTTCGAAACATTCGAAGCTTCTCTACACCCAATGCCTTTGTGAAAATGTCAGCTATTTGATCCTATGTACAGATATATACAAAGTCATCTCTCTTTCAAGTACCTTTTTCTCACAAAGTGATAGTGCACCTCAATGTGTTTTGTCGTAGCATGGAATATTAGGTTCCTAGCTAGCTATATGCTGCTCATGTTGTCACAGTGAATGACAATTGGACCATCTCCCTACATATCCAAATCACTCAATATCTTTTGCAACCATACCACCTCACATGCTGCCATAGCAGTACCTACTCAGCCTCTGTACTTGATAAAGCAACTATAGGTTGCTTTTTCCATACAATGTATTTGAATAAAGGGATAAACAATGTTTTTAGTCATAGTCAATTAGGGATAGTAACAAAGATCTAATTGCAGAAAATTATATAGTACACCTAGGGGTGAACTCTATACCTCATCTCAAAGAGGGATTTATTATCTCTAGTTTAAAAAATGTCCCCAATTGGAGCTACGGTCTAAAAGTTATGGCTGTTTTTGTGCATTGAGGTCATTGTGGACAAGGTGAATACCACTCTAGGATAGACTAAAAAAATCCAATTGTAGAATTTTCTGATCCTTTTTTGTCACAAAGCTTAATAGCTCACCTCAAAGAGGGCTTCTTTCCCTTTGATTTGAATAAGAAATCTCACTGATTAGAGTTTCCCACCAAAATTTACACCCCATTCACTGACAGTGGGTCCTATGGACTGCATCTAAATGGCTAGCTAGAAAGGCAAAGGTAAGGCCCATAAAGAGGTCGAGAGGGAGATTAGGGACTCCAAGACCTCAATGAATGATAAACCTAGCTTATCATGGTGATATACATGAGGAAGTTCATGATATGGATCCCTAAAGTCATTAGACCTAAACACTGGCTCTATGGCACTTGCTGGGCCTCTACTACACACCCAAGCCACCCCTCACGGCCTCGCGGCTAGTAGCATCTAAGGGGTATACTATCCTAACCTCTAATATATAGCTTCATGTTTGTATGGGTTGTAATCCAATGGATAACCCTTCCCACACTCATTACAGGAGGGAGTCCTAACACATATATTGGTGTGCTACACCATGCAAGCACAAATAAAGGGAGCGCCCCTCGGCTGATTGCTGCGGCCCCACTACAATTCTCCTACATTTCGGGGATTGGCCCCAAAATGCACCGTGAACACATAAAGCACGTACATAACATAATTCACTCTTTTAATGAATCGCTCTAGAAGATAATAGATAGTCCTCACACTAAATATTCCCAAAAGAGATCAATCACTAACCCTATAACTTAGGGTACCTCACACTCAACGTAGGTTATCATTTATGAAAACAATTGCTATGCATCCAGGATGATACCATATGGTGTGTGCCATGAAATTGTGTATGATTTATAGTGCTCAAACAATTTTATTCATTAACAATTGGCATTGTGAAGCTGCAAAAACATGTCCTTTCATGCCTTTCCTCTAAACTGTGATTATTGCATTTCTTAGGGCACCAATACCGAGGATTCTTGTGCTACTGGATCCTCTTAATTTAAAACCACATGTGTCCTATATGCCATGCATAAGAAAAAACATCATAATTTAGCGTATTATAAGCACTTAATATCCCCCTTTTCCCTATCGCTTAAGATTGTGCATTCGGTGGTACATTTAGGGCATGCTTTTATGGATTTTTCTTTCATGAAAGCAATAAAAACCCACTTTAACATAGAGATAGGGATAAAGTGAGGCTCGACCTAATGCCTCAGCCTCACCATACACTCACAAACATAAAAATTATTTTTCTCTATTTTTCAAATGTAAAAAATCTATTTTTCTTATTTTTTTCTTATTTTCCACTATTTATTTATGGATAAATATCAATATTTTTTTATTTACCAATTTATATTAATTGATCATATTGAGATTTACTTTTCTATCATATTCCATCCCATACAAACACTATACGCACAACAAAATCCAAAAAATGCAAGATTCCCCTTAAACCGCAATGTTGTCGGTTTTGCATGTTTACAAAGAAATTATTAGATGACTGATTTTTCTTGATTTCTCTAACATTTTTGATAAATCAGAGCATTGGCAACTAAATACAACCATTTCTAACAAATTTTAACTAAAATTTATTATACAACAATAAAATCTACTACTTACTCATAAAATCGTGCCTTATGTCGTAAGTGTCTTGTGATTGGAGGCCACCTAACACTTTCCAACAGTCATTGGTGATCCTTTTCAACCTTGATCTATGCTCCTTTTATGCTCCAACATCATTCCACGATCAAAATCTTTTATCTTAGCCCACCCCGTTCTCTCATACATTAATCCATAGAAACACACAATACGAGGAGAGAGGAGAGAGAAAGACAAAAATAGATCTTTCCATTTACTCAATCATTTTTTACGTGGATTGAAGCATTGGAGAGCGTGGAAATTCTCTATCTTGCTGCACTCTTTTCTCTGCCGCTTGATGTCAAGGGGACACAAAAATAAAATTTTTATTCAAGGAAGGGGCACTAAAAAAAATAGTGCCCCCCCTCCCCACAATTCATATTTTTTGAGTTAGCCTTTTAATTAGGCTACTATGCTTAACCACTCAAAATAGCTAGTTCATCCCTTTGGATTTTTGCATTGTTGACAAGTGGATTTTTGCATTTTGGCAAGGCAAACAAACTCGGATTCGAGATTCGTCTGCCAGGCGACTCCGTGGTGTTGAAATCTATAATCCTAGCCTCGATTGTGCACATTTTGGCTCCTTGATAACATAGCTGATTTATAATGCAAAACCTTGTAGGGATCAAATGGGGGGTCAAAACGAACTCCGATCGACGAATCGAAACTTGCATTGCATTCGTGGCATCAAACTCCATTTAAGAAATCTCTAGCTCATCGATCTACAACCATTTCATTTTGCATGAAAAATTGGTTTTATACACCTTCTGACCCACTTTCAGCTTTAAAAAGAGGTAAAAAAATCTAGCTCTCATGGCGACCATAGGATAGGGCGACTTAGCCGCCCATCAAATCCCACGAAGTGATCTGCACAAACAACCATAAAAAGCATCAAGTTGCTATAAAAAATAATACTCAACAAACCACAAGAACAACTCTCACCCTACCCCTCAACAAAATCAAGGCATGAAAATCCTCAAGGGATAGACCACTGAGCATAATTTGTCAGAAATCTAGAGGAGTCGCTAAACAATTGCTCCAACAAACTAGCTAAAAAGAGCTATCAAAGAACTTATCCTAGGTGGTGACATGAACTACTGACCCAACTTAGGATAACTAGACTAGGAAACTCCTACTAGGCGAGGGCTCCTATAGCCTAGTCAGCATATATTTTCTTTTAATACATTTTTATTTCAACAATGGCACTAGAGCCAAGCCTCTACTACACACCCAAACAACCCCTCATGGTCTCGCGGCCAGGAGTGTCTAAGGGGTATACTACCCTAACCTCTAATATAGAACTTTGTGTTTATATGGATTGTAATCCAATGGATAACCCTTCCCACACTCCTCAGAGGAAGTCCCTACACATATTGGTGTGCTACACCACGTAAGCACAAACAAAGGGAGCACCCCTCGGCTGATTGTTGTAGCCCCACTACGGCTCTCCTACAGGTTGGGGATTGGTCCCAAGATGTGCTATGAACACATAAAGCACGTACAAAACATTCTCCACTCTTTTAATGAATTGATCCAGGAGATAATAGATAGTCTTCACTAGATATTCCCAAAAGAGATCGAACCACTAACCCTATAACTTAAGGTACCTCACACTCAACGTGGGTCATTGTTCATGAAAACAATTGCTATGCATCCCAAGATGATACCATATGGTGTGTGCAATGCAATTGTGTATGATTTATAGTGCTCAAACAATTTTATTCATTAAGAAGTAGTATTATGAAGGTGCAAAAACATGTCCTTTTATACCTTTGTTGCATTGCTTAAGGCCTTGCCTACAATTCATGTTTTTTGAGTTAGCCTTTTAATCAGGCTACTAAGCTTAACGACTCAAAATAACTAGTTCATCCTTTGAGTTTTCTCATTATGCCAGCAAGTGGATTTTTACATTTTGGCAAGGCAAATAAAATCAGATTCGAGATAGTCAAGTGACTTCGTGGCATCAAAATCTATAAACCTGACCTTCATCGTGCACTTTCTAGCTCTGGATTACATAGTAGTTTTATAATGTAAAACCTTGCGGGGATTAAATGGGAGGTCAAATGGACTCTAATCGACAAACCGAGACTTGCGTTGCGTTCTTGGCATTGAACTCCATCTATGAAAACTCAAGCTCATTGATCCACAACCATTTCATTTTGCATGAAAAATTGGTCTTTTACGCCTGCTAGGCCACTTTCTGCTTTAAAAATGAGTCCCAAAATCCAGCTCTCAATCTACTGAATCACACTGTATGTTAGCATGAGTTTTATCGCGTGGAGAGGCATAATGACATGGTTACCAACCATCACCAAATGATGTCAAATTTTGATAAACCAATTGAGCAAATGTACTTCTCAAACTCTAGGACTCAACAAACCCTAGAGTAGCTCACCACTCTTGTAGCTCAGTTAGCTACCACTTTGTCCCAAGAAAAGACGAATGAATCCAAATGCAAGTCTCGATGACCTGCATTACTGGAGCCACTACATGGTCCATAGGGCATTCTTGGATCCAAGGGTGTTCCCCCTTCTACCTATGAAGTTGGTGAACCCTCTCATGCTCATGGCGAGCCTCTGTTGAGCTCCCCATTGGTAGAAGCTCCCCAACTCTCCCTGGAGCCCCATTGGAACTTATATGACTAAGCCCCACCATGGACAATATGGTATTAATGGCTAGCATGGAAATAATGGGCAGCATGGCAATGATGGGAGGCATGGCTATAATGGGTAGCATGGCTATAATGGGTAGCATAGGATAAATGCACAACATGGTATGTATGGACATCACGGTATGTATGGCCATCATGGTATGTACGGACAAGAAGGTTTCCATAGGCAGTAAAGCCCTCATGATCCCCGTGACAAGATCCTTCTCACTAAGTAAAATGGAAAATATCCCTAATCATTAGACTTAGAAGAATGGACGTCCAAATTGGAGTCCTATTTACCCCCACATGGATGATCAAAAAATTATCTTTACTTCTCTCTAGTTGGAAGAATTTTCCTACACATGGTGGCACTATACCAATCAAGAGAATCATCTGTTCATTGATTGGGAAGACTTTAAAATGCATACGGTTCAATTATTTGTATCCCTCGTGAAAAAAGAGCAGTTGGAAAGGCAATGGTACACTCTTGATTAATGTAATCTCACTGTACGAGAGTACACAAATTGGTTGATGAACTTGACCATGTATGTGGAGAGCATTAGTGATGATGCTAAACTACACAAGTACATCTATGGATTGGAACCAAGCCTCTTGGTGGATGACATGGCTCAAAAGCCTACTACACTATTTGATGCAATTGAATTGGTTGAAAGATATGCAAGAAAGTACCATAAGAATGAGAGTTTTCAGCAGGTTATGTACAACCTTATATCCCATTGAGGTTAGCTCCATATGGGGGTGGTTTTAGAGGTAATTTCTTGCATAATAGCAACCCCAAAATACCCACTTACCCCCCTCCCTTCTATGCTAAAAGAAAACAAGGTACTTTTGGGACAACACTTGGCTCTAATGCTGAGTAAATATGCTAAATATAGACATTCCACTACATCATCCTCTTTAATGGCTCAAGTGGCCAAATGTTAATTTTCCTGAATATTGTGAAGGAATGGAAGGAAAAAGGCCTACATTTTAAATGTGGGGACAAGTACACTACTGACCATGCCTCCAAGTGCCCTTACAAGATAGCAAAGGTCAAATTTCATAGCATATATGTAATGGAAGATTGGCACAATGATTGAGGATGACTTATTTGTTGAAAATGAGGAGCATGTTGAGGATGTGGACCACAAGCAGTTTTATGACTCGAAAGATGGGTTTTCCTTTGACCCAGATCCCATGCTCTTGATTTGACATCCCATTTGACTACCACCTCTATTTGCTCCATGTCCACCTGTTTGAAAGGCATTATCAAGCATTTAAAGATCTATTTTGAGGCAATCTTAGTGACCTTCTTCTACTAGCCTGCAATGCAATTGTTTCTAGGAAACCCTATTAGTTGTGAGGCACATAGAGAAGCCTGTCAAATAAAAGAAAGAGAAGAAACAATGCACGCACACACACACACACACACACACACACACACACACACACACACACACACACACACACACACACACACACACACACACACACACACACACACACACACACACACACACACACACACACACACACACACACACACACACACACACACACACACATTACGGAGGTGTGTGAAAAGGATTTCTAACCCCCTAAAATAAGAAAATAATGAAAAGAAATTCATAGAGTAGATGTTCATTTTCTTGTGAAGGCATGGTAGGTTCCTGGGGACGAGTTAGACTTGGGGCTCGATGCCTTGTTTTCCTAGGGGTGACATTGAGCCAAAAAAATAGATGAGGGTTGGAGAAAAAACAAAAGTGAGTGAAAGAAGAAAAGGATTTAGTGTCACCTTGCAAGAGCTTCATAAGTTCTTGGGTGCCGAGACAGGACGTGAGGCCGATGCCCTATTCTCCTTGGGTCACAATACGCTTAGCTCCATCCTTTTTACATGCGTAGGTATACAATACTGAAGGAATAAAATGATAAAATGATAAAATATAGAGACTAGGATATAGGAGTTCTCGTCTAGTAGGTGTTTTTAGTCCAGTTGTCCTAGGTTAGGCAGATAGGTTAGATCACTACTTAGGATGACTCCCTTGATAGTTCTTTTTAGCCAGTCTGTGTTGGAGCAATTGGTTAGCAACTAGCTTTGGATCTCTATCAAATAATTCTTAGCTTATCTCTCGTGGATTTCATGCTTTGATTTTGTCACGAAGGTAAGGTGTGCGCTATCGTTGTGTCTTGTTGTGTATTTTATTTATAGCAACTTGATACTCTTTATGGGTTTTGGTTGTGCAAAATAGTTTGTGGATTTGATGGGCTAAGTCTCCCTATCTCGTGGTTGCTAATGAGAGCGGATTTTTTGAGTCGATTTTGAAGCAAAAAAGTTGATCGAGAGGTGTAAAAGAGTAAATTTTCATGGAAAACAAAATAGTTACAGATCATTGAGCTAGAATTTTTCTAGATGCATTTTGATGTTAGGAATCCAATGTAAGTGTTCGTTTGTCAATCAAAGTCTGTTTAACTCCCCATTTAATAGCCGTAAAGTTTGACGTTATGAAGTAGCTATCGAATGGGAAGGTTGCAAAACATGTGACGGAGGCTGCATGTCTAGTTAGATTACAAAGCTAGAAAGTTGTATGTCTAGTTAGATTACAATTCTGAGGCCATTCACCCCTTTGTCTAGGTCAAAACCACTTGCTCAAAGTATGAACACAAAGTTTGAAACCAATTTTTTTAATGGTTAAGAGAGCTAATGAAGTTTAAGTCTTTAAAAGCTCCAAAAAATTCATGTGAAGTGGAAGGGACGCCTTTTTTTATGTGGCCATTTTTTATTTAAAAAATAGAGAATTGTGACCCTTCGCATTTGATCTCCTTCTCCTGGGATTGAGATCCCTCAATTCTTTACTTATCACAAATATCAAGGAATATATGCAATGAATGAAAACTTCCAATTCTAGTCTTTCTCTCTCCTTTCTCTCTCTTCTCTTTTTTCTTGTTCACATGGCTGCTTATGAGAGAGAGAATGAGGGTTGAGGCGATGGATGCGGGGACGTATGATGGATTTAATGCATATAGAGACATAGATGGAAGGATATGGAGGTGTCAACGGCTATAAACAAGCGTCAGCAGCTTCCTATGTTCAAATTACGAGACATACATATGTGATTTTATGTGTAAGTGGACTTCCTCTCGGTTTTATGACACATGTTGGTTTTCTAAGGTCAAAATTGGTTTCAAGTATTGGAAAATTTCTCATTCTTTAAAAAATATTAACATGAACAGCAGGTCTTAATCATTTATACACTTTATTTAAAACATGCAAAATACACAAAAGTGTTGTTTTGTGTTAAATAATTAATTTTATGAGTTTCATCATGGAAAATTATGTTTTCATGGAGGGAAAGAGGGACTAATAATGAATCTCAATATTCTTAAGTGTTTCACATAAAAAATATAGAAAAATTAGAATCTTAATTACAAATAATTATGGAAAATAGAGAAAACATGAGTTCTAATTGAGAAAAAAATTAGACATTGCACGTGAAAAATTATGGAAAATTAGGGCTATATTTGTGAAAGTATAATGGAGGTAGGGTATGAGGATTTTCCTCAACTTATCTCCATTTGTATGTTTTACTACATATTTATTACTTACATTATGAGGAAACATACATGGAGACACCTCTTAACCTACCCATTGCAAGAAAAACCTTGGGAAGAGAGGGGGTTTTATGACCTAAATATGGTTCAAAATTTGATTTATTTGTTACACTTTTCATATAGGTTTCAATCTTATTTTAAGTATTAAGAGGTACATTAGCATGGAGTAGTTTGGCACTACCTTATCATCGCCGGAAAGTCACTATTGAAAGAAAATCATGGAAAGAATGGTTGACCATATTCACAATGCTAATTTCATTTAAGTAGAATGTTTGTGCAGTCAAAGTCATCCACTTTGCATTGCATTGAATCGACATGGTATAAAGAGAACTATCTCCTTGGTGTCAAACTATTGACCCACAATGAGTGTGAGGTTCCCCTATATTGTAGATTTAGTATAATCATTTCCTTAGGGACTGATTTGGTGAGGAATATACTATCTCTTGGAACAAATATTGTAAAAAGTAGACTTTGTGTGTAATATGTGTTATATGTCGAAAACAATGCATCTTGGGGCCAATCCTTGAGGTGTAGGAGAGCCGTAGTGGGGCCACAACGATAAGCTGGGGAGTGTTCCCTTTGTTTGTGATATGAGGTGCTAGCCACCTATATTTTTGGGTACTCCCTCTTCTTAGAGTTGAGAAGGGCATCATGTTGGACTACAATCTAGAGATTGTATCTAGAAACACGTTCTTCCAATAAATCGGTTCATAGTGTCTATACTCTCCTAGCTGTGAGATCGTGGGTCATTTGGGTGAGTATAGGAGGTCTCAGCTAGAGCCCTAGAGCTAGTGTCAACATGCCCATTTTTTGTCTTGACACTGCTATAAAAATAGTATACACATGATATGATAATCAAGTATGGAATAATGGATTGTAAGCCCATGAAAACACCACTAGATTAGAATGTAAAGCTTGGAGTTAATGTTGGCAGTGAAATAGAAAATGTTACAATGTACAGGTAGATAGCTTGATCTATCTTACCATTACTTATCCTGATCTCAGTTATTCAGTGGGACTGATTAGTCAGTTTATGCAGAAGCCATGCAAACCTCACTTGGATGTAGTTAGGAGAATTATGCGATATGTGAAGAGTACTTTTGATTATGGGTTATTTTATGAGTTTGAAAAGCCACTCTTAGAAGCATTATGGTGAGTTGGAGTAGTAAAAAGTAGCCTATAGTTACTCTCTCTAGTAAAGAGACAAGGTATAGAAGTGCGGCCTTAGTTGCATGTGTAAAGAAGTTTGAATATTGAAACTGTTACATGACTTGGGTATACAAATGGACAGCAAGGTCACATTGCATTATGACAACATGAGTAGTGCATTGTTGGCTAGTAACCTAGTTTACCATGCTAGATCAAAGCATATAAAAGTTTATTATCACTTCATTAGGGAAATATTACTTATAAGAAAGATAGATCCGTTTCATGTGAAGACTAAAGACCAAGTAGATGATGTCTTTACCAAATCACTTGGTAGAGATAAGTTTGTTTATTTCAGGGAGCTACTGGGAGTACAGTCTCAGTATAGTAGTTAACTTGACCTTGAGGGGGAGTGTTGAGAATCAAGCTATGTGGTATTGACATTGATCCTACTTAGTATAGTTGTAGCTAGTTGTTACTATTCATGTGTGGCATAATAATGAGTCAATCAAACTTAACTTAGGTTGAGACGGTCAGTGAGTGACCTATTTTCATACACTGTATGTGTGACTTAGAATTAGTATATTTGTGTGTTATACAATGAATGAATAATGGAAAAAGAGAGAGTACACTGGTCTCTGTTCATGGCTCCCATTATTTTTGGCCTCTTCTCCTCTCTTTGAACAATAGGGCTATTTTCCCAAGTGTGTGCATGTGCCTTTGTCTTGGGCGTATCTATTAGATGTATCAGAAGTGTTGTAGATTGTTTGCTCTAATGAACCATATGAAATGAAATTGTTGGGTTTCACCTCTATGTGTGTCTACTAAATCTTCTAAATTCTTAGCTCTATATCTTTCTTGTTCGTTTGTCTCTTAATCTCCCTACACCCTTCTATCTCTTACCCTTATGGTAGATCTTCAACACTACACACTTTGACAAAGTTTAAAGTAGTTTGACTATAGTAGTACATTATGCTGAATGCTCTACCCAGAGCACTACAAAAGTTCTAAAAATAAATCCTAAACTAAGATTAAGAAACATATTAATATATATACAAAAAATCTATACATTTCAAAAGAAAGAAGGGAAGAAAACTATCTTCTTGGATGCAGTTGTCTTTTGCTTGCTTGTTGCTTTGTATCTTAAACACCCTCATGAACAATCTTAGAACAAAAAAAAAAAGATTTTTGTGGTTTACAAGAAGAAGAAGAAGAAGAGATGTTATCTTTTTTTTTTGTGGAGAAGGAAAAAGTGTGAAATATAGTAATAATAAAATGAAAGCTCTTCAACATGATATCTTTCACATGTGCATTCTTGTGTCTTATCTATCAATCAACTATTTAACTCAACTCCTCTTCCATCTTCTTTCTCTCAAAAGAATATTGAAAATTAAAATGAACTATAGTTAGTAGGATTTGCAGATGTATCCATATTTCAAATGTGCTTTGGACCAATAGGAGCAAAATCTCATAATAGAACTTTTACTTTTGCAAAATAAAAAAATATTTAAAAAATAAATATTTATAATTACAAAATTTTGCTATGAAGATCTATTTTTTAATATCTTATAATTGCAATTATGACCCTTTGGCATTTATGGCATAGGGTCTTGGCAACCTTACATTAAAGACATAACTATAAGAGTATGATAATCATGTTTGAATCTAAAAAGCTTGGTGCTCATCATTGTCTCTCCTTATTTGTCCTGCTTTCTCTTGTAATTTTCTCTCCTTATTTGGTTGATGGAAGATGGTTTCCTACAATTATTAGCAAAGGCAGTTGTATCACCATGCAATAAGTAGGACAGATGAAAATACAAAGGTGTGAAAGCTCATTCATCTTTACTTGGAAGGGTAGAATCAAAGACATTAGACTTGGAACAATGTAACGTTTTGTAGGAAACCCCCCCTATTTTAATTAAATAAATAAAAAAAATTTAATGCCCTCGTGTCAATGCCGCCAACAAGCGGAGGGAGTTGGAGCCGCAAAAATCAGTTGATGTGGAGAGGATGATGGCGAGGGGAAGGAGGAAGACGATGTCATGAAGATGATCGTGACCTACACCCCTCCCCCTCTAACTCTTGAACAGTTTGCCATGCGTGCTGACAGGTGGGGGGAAGACGCCACCACCACCATCACTTCACTTCGCCCCCCAAAAACAATACAACCCCCCCACCCCATCATAAAAAAAAAAGGAAGCCTTGGAGGAGGCCTCGTCTTGTTGTTGCCGTGATAAAGAGAGAGGAGAGAAGAGAGGGAGAGAGAGAGTAAAAAAAGAGAGAAGAAGAAGAAAAAGAAGAAGAGGGAGAGAGAGAGGGAGAGAGAGAGAGAGTGTGTGTGTGAGGGAGAAAGAGTCCTTGAAGATTCTTCCCTTCCCCTCCTAAGAGGGTGACCACATGTATCTTTTTCTCCTCGTTGCTGTGAACCCATACCCCATTTCCGCAAGTTTATCCTTCAATCGCAAGCTCATTTTTCTTCGCACAACTAGCCCTCGCTATAATCGAGTACAAGATGTGGAAGTCCTGTGCAAAGCACATCTAAAAGAGAAGAGATTGGGGATGGCACCCAAGAGGAAATTGTCGCACCCAGATGGCAATCCCTCCAAGAGCAAGGAAGCCTCAGGCGAAGGCATCACTGCCAATCCAACTGCGGTACTAATAATAAGTAACGTATTTCCAAATTGATAGATGCTTACTTTGATTCTCGCATGAGATACGTTAGGCTGCGTACTTTGCCTTGCTAGAAGAGGTCATTGAAAAGGATAAATTGCATCTCAAATATTCAAAGATGAAGTTTGAGAAGTGCTTGTATCAATGGAAGTTAATTGCACCTAGTTGCTATGCAATGAATCCATGCATAGCATAAGCAACATATGGGACTCTAAAGCATTAAGCGCCGATGAGTCTTCGATTAATCTTTACCCATGACAATACTATTTAAGGTTTGTGGATGCACATAAATGGTACATACATGGGAGAGATTATGTGAACTTTACATCAATGACATGCGACTCCTTGCCTTAGGATAAAGGAGGATAAAGTCAAGATAAAATGCTGCATAGTAGGGAAAGGCTAAAAGATAAATGTCACTTAGAGAAGAGGCATAAATGCTCTTGCTAGATTGATTATCTCACATTGAAATGATAGGACTTATGTCATGTACAGTATTTGAACCCTTAGCATATGCCTTAGCCGAAAGAAGAGAATGTTAAGTAAATTTTAATCTTTGGTCCCAAGGGGGAGAGCAAATGTGCAATGGAAATGTAATCGCATCTATTCTTGCAATGCTTAGAAGAGCATACCATTGTTTTATTGGTTAATCGAACAACACGCTAAATGCTTTTACAATCAAGTGATTGTTGGATTGTGGTTTGGATAATTATTCCAAGTGCTTGTGGTTGATGGTAAATGCATGGCAGGGGTCTGTGATGACAAGTTGCCATGGGAATAAATGAATGTTTTCTTGGACAATGATATTAGGACTGAATGCCTTGTTTGTGCATGATTCTTAATCGGATTAATTAAGGAAGGATATTTTGCACAGGTAGACCATCTCCAAGGTCACATCAAATTTCAACTCGAGAGGGCATTGCTCGATTCATTGGCCGAAGGTCGAGTGGTGAAAAGGCCAACCATAGAAGTTGTGTCTCACTTCTAGGTCTCTTGGGGTCAGGGGAGCTCTGGACACCTTGCCTAGTCCAGAACGGAGTTGTAGATTGCCAATGTCTAGGGTGTTGGAAGATCCTATTCTAGATAATGGATGGAAATTATGGTTGGACAAAAGGGATACATAATTTTTCTTATATGGGTAGGAGACAAAGATTAATGTGAAGATAAGTTAAGGAATTTGTTTGAACTTGTTTGTCAAATGATTACTTGCTCTGTATTTTGTGTCTGTGCTGTAAATTACGTGAATGAATCTTGTTCCTTAAAAGGCTCAATTAAGAAATCCGATTTTAAATGTCACACATAAATGTGATAGGTCCTAATTAGATAACTAAAGAACTTCTATTGAGGGAAGCGGGTGGGCGGAACCCCTGATGGGTTTGTCGTCCTATGGTAGGGTGGTCCCAGAGAACTGGGAGGCTTCTCACAAGGTTTTATCAACATTCGATCTTTAGGTATGGTTAAGTTCTGTCAAGAATCACGTGGTGGGGGGACTTGCTCAAGATGTTGCGCCGAACACACACAGAATGCACAAAGAGAAGCTCACTCAAGAGACAAGAAGAGAGGTGGAGGCCAAAAACGTTTTCTTGCTGATTTCTTCTTCTTCTTCCCCACACTTTACAATCTACACAAAGTATAGATAAGATACAACATAAAGGAAAGTGGCCTACTAAGTCAAACAATGCATAACCGACTACACTAGTCAACTAGCGCTATAACTATGCCAGTTGTAAATAGGTGTAACAACCTGAATATAATAAGTAATGAGTTAGTGGCCATGTGAGAGTCATAATGATCACCGACGTGCTAAGTGTAGACGTGTGGACCCATCTAACCAGGTGGTCCATCATTAATGTTCGCATGTGTTGAGCTTGTCATCTCAACATTCATAATGACCACCGACGTGCTAAGTGTAGACGTGTGGACCCATCTAACCGGGCGGTCCATCATCAATGTCCACATGTGTTGAGCTTGTCATCTCAACACTCCCCCTCAAGCTCAATTGCATCTCTGCAACTCCAAGTAAGCTTCGAAACTTTTGAAGCTTCTCTGTACCCAATGCCTTTGTGAAGATGTCAGCTATCTGATCATGTGTGCTGCATAGACCAAGTCAATCTCACCTGCTAGTACCTTCTCTCTCACAGAGTGGTAGTGTACCTCAATATGTTTTGTCCTGGCATGGAACACAGGGTTCCTAACCAACTGTATACTGCTCATGTTGTCACAATAAATGACAACTGGACCTTCCACTTGCACATCTAAATCAGCCAATAACTTTTGCAGCCATACTACCTCACATGCTGCATTAGCAGCACCTCTATACTCAGCCTCTGTACTTGACAAAGCAACTATAGATTGCTTTTTGCTGCTCCAAGTAACTGCTGCACTACCAAGAGAGAACATGTATCCGTTGGTAGATCTCCTATCAGACATACTACCAGCCCAATCTGCATCTGTGTATCCAAACACCTGTACATCTATACCTACCTCATAGAAAAGTCCATAATGTAATGTGAACTTCACATATCTCAATATGCGTCTGACTGCATCCAAATGTGGCTTTCTAGGTACTTGCATAAACTGACTCACAAGACCAACAACATAGCTCAAGTCTAGCCTTGTAATGGTCATGTAGACCAAACTCCCCACTATCCTCCTGAACATACTAGGGTCTTCTATCTCATCCCCAACATCAGTACTCAACTTTACATTCTTCTCCAACGGGACTAAAAGTGGTTTGCATGCTGTCATACCATACTTGGACAACATATCCAAGCCATACTATCTTTGGGACAGCCATATACCATACCATCATCACATCTAATCACCTCAATGCCAAGGAAGTACCTTAGCTCACCTAAATTCTTCATCTCAAACTTCTTCTTCAAAAAGTCCTTGACTTCAGCAATCCCACTATCACTATCACTTGTAATAATCAAGTCATCCACATAGATGACTATGATGACCAAACCTGCATCTCCCTTTCTCACATAAAGTGAGTGATCAACATTAGAAACATAAAAGTCAATATTGACAAGATACTCTCTGATCTTGTCAGACCATGCTCTAGGTGCTTGCTTGAGCCCATAGAGCGCCTTCTTCAACCTGCACACATACGTGGGATGCTCTCAATCTTCATAACCTGCTGGCTGATCCATATACACTTCCTACAAATCACCATGCAAGAACGCATTCTTCACATCCATTTGCTACAACCTCCAACCTTTGGCTGCTGCCAAAGCAATCACATGTCTGATAGTTGCCATCCTAGCAACTGGGCTGAAGGTTTCTTCATAATCTATGCCATATGTCTGGGCATAGCCTTTTGCAACCAGCCTAGCTTTGTACCTACTAATAGAACCATCTGCATTGTGCTTAATCTTATAAACCCACTTACATCCAATAGATTTCTTGCCCTTAGGCAATGATACTAGATCCCAAGTCTTATTGGCCTCTAATGCAGTCATCTCCTCATGCATTGTTGCATCCCAATGAGTATGACCAACAACATCCTCAAAACAAGAGGGCTCAACATCCTCAACTAGTTTCACTATATAAGCATAATGGTGAGCTGTATAACCTTCAAAACCAAATCTTTTAACATGTATCTGACCCTGCTAGATCTGCGTACCACCGAATCACTCAATGGAGCCTTTACATTGCTATGAGCTCTCTGTACACTTGGTGTCTTGACAGAAGGAATACCAAGCTCATCATCGAAGCTCTCTGAGCCACTAGAGTCTCCATCAAGAACTGCATCAATGCCATCTGACACTTTATTCTTTCCTTTGTCTTTACCTGTAGTGCTACTAGATGCACCTGAGGATATAGAGCTACTCCTTAGTCTCCCAGACCAAGGACTACCAGATGATGTCTCTGGTCTACTAAGAGTCCGTGATTCTTGCTTTTCAACCTGCACATGAGTGTCCTGATCATCATCATCATCCGATGCATCACCACTAGATGCATACCAACTGCTCATTTCATCAAAGATGACATCCCTACTCACTTTGAACTTACATGTGACAGGGTTATAACAACGATACCCTTTCTGCTCTAAAGAGTATCCAATAAAGACACATTTTTCTGCCTTTGGATCAAGCTTCTTCCGTAGCTCATCTGGCATATGAACATATGCAACACAGCCAAATACTTTCAAGTGTGAGATATCAGGCTTCTTACTTGTAAAACATTCTTCGAGAATCATACCATGAACTGCAGCTGTGGGAGTTCTGTTTATAATATAAACAGCCGTATGAACAGCATCAGACAAAAAATGCTTAGGCATATTATTTTCAGCCATCAAGGTGCGTGCAACTTCTGCAATATGCCTGTTTTTCCTTTCTGCAACCCCATTTTGCTATGGGATATACTTGCATGTGAACTGTCTCTTTATCCCATGAAACCTCAAAAAATCACCGAACTCATTCGAGAGGTACTCTCCCCCTCCATCTGACCTCAAGCACGTTACTTTCAAGCCTGTTTCTCTTTCAATTGTAGCCTTGAAAGTTCTAAAGTGCTCAAACACTTCACTCTTTTCCTTCATAAAATATATCCATAGCTTTCTAGAACAATCATCAATGAATGTGACAAAGTACGAACTGCCTCCAAGAGATAGATTTTGTGTAGGCCCCCAAATATCTGTATGCACAATATCAAGGATATTTTTGCTTACATCTCTGTCATGTAAAAAGGGTTGTCTTGTTTGCTTACCAAACTGACATGCTTCGCATACCTTATGAAATTCTGCAATTCTAAATGTAGGCAAACCTGTAATAACCAACCCTTTGGACTGCATTAATTTCAGCCTTTGTACATTTGCATGTCCAATGTGTTTGTGCCAAATTTCAATATATGCAACAACACCTTTTTCTTTAGCATACATAGCAGCATTCATAGTAGGAATTCCAGCATCCAAAGTAAACATATGTCCAACTCTACTTCCCTTTGCAACCAACCTGTACTTGTCATTGAAGTCTTCTACAAAGCAGCTCTTTGCATTAAATCTGACTTGTAGCCCTTGCTCTACCATCTGATTGCCGACTGACACCAAGTTCTTTGTAATAGATGGCACATGTAATACATCTGAAAGACTCTTTGTCTTGCCATCATGCAAGGACAAGGGAACTTTTCCAATGTGTGAAATTAGGTGGCATGAATCATCACCCGTCTGCACATAACCTGTATTTTGCAAATCCTACATCTCTCCAAACCATTTTGCATGGCTGGTCAGATGATTGGATGCACCTGAATCAACATACCAAACATCATCATGTGTTCCCTTTCCTGTAACAGCATTCAGCATATGTTGCATAACAAACAGACGTTCATTTTTGTCTTCATTCTGTCGTCGTGAAGACGATGCATAGTTTCCTTGCTGCAACTTACCACAGCGAATATCATCTTTCTTAGCATAACATATGACCTGTTTTGCCACAGTAGTGACACACAATACCAGAGTTGTTAGAACCTCTGTTCTGCCATCCACCTCTTCCTCTAAAGCTCCCCATGCCTCTAAAGTTACCATGACCTCCTGAAACCTACATATCACCAAATTGCTGATTCAATTTGTTTTGCTAGTTGTCACTACCACGTCCTGTACCACGGCCTCTTGAAGAGAACTTGCCATGTCCTGGAGTAGAAAGCTTGGACGTGCTCACCATTTTTTTCAGATGTCTCAGATTTTATTTGAGTATGCTATATCTAGACATCAAGAAGAATATAACCATTTATTTCTCTCCTTTCATTACTTAGGATCTCAAGGCACTCTAAGTCAAAAGTAACAAGATCCTCTATCTTTCCTATGTAACCAAGCACAAAGCAATGCACCTAAAATCCTGGTGGAGGGACACTTGCGAGCATGTTAATGAGCTCATTTCCTAATGATTATAGCTCCTTTGATTCTTTTTCTTTTGATTTCTCCTCCTCTACTTCCTTTGTTTCTCTATTAGTTCTTTTGTAGCTTTTTCCTCTTTTTTAAGCTAATATTATATCTCTTTCATGTGTTCTATTCTCAATTCAAGGGCCTTCATGTGGCTTTTTCTTCTTATATGGTGGCACATTCAATTTTTTTTCATGTTTTCTCATTTGTTAGAGGGACTAGCTTAAGAATATTTGAAAATATGTGTCCTAGCCTTCTGAGAATGAACATGGGCCTTGTCCATCATGAGAGTCAATCTATATGCATTAGAAGCATAGATATAGGCATCTTGAAAAATCTCAATCAAGAAATCCTTTATGACCTCATGGATATAGTCAAGAGTTTTCCTTTTCCATTTCATATCATTGAGGTTATGTGTGTCTCAAATCTCCCTACAAAGTTTTTAGGATAAGAGCTTTCAAATTGCAAGACAAAGGCATCTCATTTCCTTTTTAATGTCCCTAAGGCATCCCATATCTTGCGGAAGCTTCCTCTTGGTTTGCCAAGCCTAGGTAGCTTGTTTGGCTTTGATGCAAATGAATCTTTTGAGGTAGTTGCTTGGATCAAAATTGTGCCTTTGGCCACTTGATTTTGTCCTTGCCATGCTAATAATGATGAGTAGAGCTCCGCAAACTAATTTTCTTAAAAATAATCTCAAAGAGAATATATTACATGATGTGGTTGTGTCTTTAAGCTTGAGTTGTGGCAGATTTGTCTATAAAACCATTGAAGGACCTCTAATGAGATATCATCTTTGACTCTTCCACCTCCATATCCTATATGTTTGAAATATTTTATTCTTGGTTCATATTATGATTTTTTTTTTCATATCTTGAGTTGACAAAAAAGGGAGAGTTTTATATAGCTTGATGAAATTTGGGGCATGCTATATAGTTGACTAAATAGAGAGACTTCCATATTGCTTGATGAAGTATGGGATGTGCTACATAGTTGACCAACAAAGAATGTTAAATGAAAATCTTGTATGAGTTAGTAAATAAATACACATAATAATGTAAACTTCTTACCATATAATTAGGTCCCAAATGTAATGAATTGTGTGGTGGGGGGACTTGCTTGAGCTATTGTGCAGAACACACACAATACAGATGAGAGGAAGCTTACTCAAGAACAAAAGAAGAGAGATAGAGACCAAAACATTTCCTTGCTATTTTCTTTCTTTCTTTCTTACATAATACAATGTATACAAAGTATAGATAAGATACAATATAAAAAAAGTGGCCGACTAAGTCAAATAGAGCATAACTGACTATACTGCTGATTGATTGACGCTACAACGTCTATGCTAGTTATAGGTAAGTGTAACAAGCCAACTATAATAAATGAGAAGTCAATAGCCAAGTAAGGATCATAATGACCACCAATGTACTAAGTATAGTGTGATGAGGACCCATCTAATCGGGTGATCTATCATCAATGTTTGCACATGTTGAGCTTGCCATCTCAATACTCTCCCTCAAGCTCAATTGCATCTTTGCAACTTCAAGTAAGCTTCAAAAGTTTCAAAGCCTCTCTACACCTAATACCTTTATGAAAATATTAGCTATCTCATCTTCTTTATTGACATATACCAAGTCGATCTCTCCTACAAGTACCTTGTCTCACAAAATGGTAATGCACCTCGATGTGTTTTATCCTACCATGGAGCATCGGAATCCTAGCTAACTGTATATTGCTCATGTTGTCATAGTGAATGACAAATGGACCATCTCCTTGCACATACAAATCACCCAATAACTTTTGTAGCCATACCACCTCACATGTTGTCATAGTAGCACCTCTATACTTAGTCTCTATACTCCATAAAGAAACCATTGGTTGCTTTTTGTTTCTCCAAGTAACTACTGCACTACAAAGGGAAAACATGAATCCACTATTAGATCTTCTATTATACTTGCTACCAACCCTATCTGTATCTGTATACCCAGACACCTACACATCCTTACATGCTAGTCTAGTGAGTGATCTGCATTACAAACATAAAATCCAATGTTGAAAAGATACTCGTCAGTCTTGTTAGACCATGCTCTAGGTGCTTGTTTTAGCCCATACAGTGACTTCTTTAACTTGCATATATATATATATATATATATATATATATATATATATATATGTATATATATATATATATATTAGATGCTCTACATCCTCATTATTTTCTTGTTGCTCCATATACACCTCTTCTTGAAAATCATCATGTAAGAAGGTATTCTTCACATCCATTTGCTATAAACTCCAACCATTGGCTATTATCAAAGAAATCACACATTTGACAGCTTTGCTATCCTAGCAATTGGACTAAATGTCTATTCACAATCCATGCCACATGTATGTGCATAACCTTTTGTAACCAGCCTTTGTCCTTACACCTGCTAATAGAATCATCTTCATTATGCTTTATCTTGTAGACCCATTTACTACTAATAGCTTTCTTGTCTTTGGAAAATGGCACTAGATTCCAAGTTTTTTGGCCTCTAATGCAGCCATCTCCCTCATTCATTGCTGCATCCTAATGAACATGACTAACATGTTGAAATGTCGAAGTAAGAGCGTGAGAGTGTGCACAAGAGGGAGAGAGAGATCAAGTACAAGAAGAAGATCTTGCTTAGTGAGTTATTCACAAGTAAAATTAGTACACTCTCCTCTACATTGAGAGTGACCTATAGGCTATTTATATAGCCTCTGGATGGCAAGGGTTAGGGTTTCCCCCTGCCCTCTAGTTCATTTGCACCAAGCTACCCTTATCCACCCTTGCATGCATAGGGTTCACATGCCTATCTAAATATCAGAGTGAGAGCATGAGAGTGTTCATAAGAGGGAAAGAGAGAGCTCAAGTACAAGAAGAAGATCTTGCTTAGTGAGTTGTTCACAAGTACAACTAGTACACTCTCCTCTACATTGAGAGTGACCTTTAGGTTGTTTATATAGCCTCTAGATGGCTAGGGTTACGATTTTCCTGCCCTTTAGTTCATTCATATCTAGCTACCCTTATCCACCATTTCATACATAGGGTTCACATGCCTATCTAAATATGAGAGTGAGAGCATGAGAGTGTGTACAAGAGGGAGAGAGAGAGCTCAAGTACAAGAAGAAGATCTTGCTTAGTGAGTTGTTCACAAGTAAAACTAGTACACTCTCCTCTACATTGAGAGTGACCTTGAGGCTATTTATATAGCCTCTAGATGGCTAGGGTTAGGGTTTCCCCCCGCCCTTCAGTTCATTCACACCCAGCTACCCTTATCCACCCTTGCATACATAGGGTTCACATGCCTATCTCTCAACACCTTCCCTCAATGTCAGAGTGGTATTGGACTATATGGCATGTTAATGCCCCCCCAAAAAAAAATGGAATGCCTTTATAAATCAGGCTACAAGAGTGGTTATAAGTAGAGGATTTAGAGTTTTTTTGAAAAGTCGATCATCAGATGTTTTGGAGACAAAGTTGGCCTCCAATTCTTTTGGTACTTCAGGGGTGGTAGGACATTTACTGGTAATATGCCCTGTCTTCTTACATTTGTTGCACTTCATTTTGTTGGGATATATTTTCCAACAATTACTGATAAGATGTCCCTTCTTATTGCAAATGAAGCATTTGGTGGAGACATTATGAACCAAGAGTTGCTCATGGGCTATTGAAGGATATCCTTTACTTCTTTTCTCCTCATCTAAACAAGATTGGATGGTCCTTTCCAAAGTTGGATTAGGGATGTTGGTAAGAGTACTTACAAGGGTTAGAAAGATCTTCTTTACAGCCTTCAAGAGAAATGCAATGGCATCTTCATCATGATTTAGAGCTTGAACTAAGGCTAGCTGTGCCATGAGCCCCTTCATGTGAGAAATGAACTAACCTAGGTCTTCTCCTTGTTTATACTCCAAGCTTAAAAATTCGATCTTTAGGAAAATTTTAGAGTTCTTCCCTGTAGCACCATAAAGCTTTTCAATCTCATCCCATTTCTCCTTGGCAGTGGAGACTTGGTCAATATGATGAACTAGGGACTCGTCTAGATGAAGCATGATGATGGCTTGGGTTCTTTGATCATCTTCTACATCAAGTGGGTTTGATGGATCAATAACCTTGGTCCCTTTGATGAATGGCCAGTAGCCCCAACCATTGTTTTATACTTCACCAATATTGCCATGGATGAAAGTCTTTTCCATCAAACTTACAAATTTGAGGCCTAATAAGCCATGGCCATGATAGGAAGGTCTTACCGATTGCCCTAGGCACAATGGCAGTGTCTAGTCCTTTATGCAATGGCCAATAAGTACAAACCAACTGAAGGAAATGATCTATGTGTTCATAAATGCCATAGAGCCTTACGACTATATAGACTTAAAACTGCAAGGATGAAAAAAGTTGAAAGTCATACATGTGGAGTACTTCAAAATGATATTTTGGCAATCCTTTCCTTTCGACAACCCTTGGTTTAGGTTTGATTGTCTTCCTAGGATTTAATGAAGTGAACTTTGATTGAACCTCTGGCTTCTCCCAATCTTGTGGTCTAGTGGATGAGTATTTGGCTGAACAAGGTCGATCAAGAACTTCAACACTTGGAGAGGAGTCCAAGGAGATTTTAATTACATCCATATTCTTATTTAATCATAAAGCAGTAAGCAACTAATAGAAATACTAAATAAAAACGAGAATAAATTATGACACAACAAGGATCCTTATGGATACTTTGAGAGTTAAGTAGAATGACAAAAGAATAGGTAGTTAGGAGGGAAATTCCAATAGGAGTAACCCCTCTCGTGGTGGTACCTAGTCCATGCATATAACTTTTTAAAAAATTGGACGTTTATATTGCAATGATGAAACAATTGATAAAGTAAAGTATAAGAAAAATTTGTCAAAAACTAGAGTTGACTCTCTCTTTGAAAGGCAATGTTTACACAATCAAAACTCAAAATTTAAGATAACTAGGGACATTGGTTAGATACTATCCTAATTATTTCATGAAATTAACTAGTATATAGAAATTGATCCCTTAAGCTAGCAAGGGTTAGTGAAACATCAACTTTTTGTTAGAAACTTTTCTAGCAAAGTATCTTGATGAGAATTTTATTATTGAATAGAAAAAAAACTCAATTAAAGGATGTGAAATTAAAACAAAAGTTAACTTAGTTATACTTAGGTCTTTCAAAAAAGGAAGCCCTTCGAAGCTTAAAATAGAAGCATAATCTCATTCAAAGCATCATCTCATTCTCATTACTTAGATTGGAAATCAAAGATCATCACACTTAAGAAAATGGGAAAAAAATGGGCCAATGATAGGCATCTCATTGGAAAAGCCTAAGAGCAAAGATCAAAGCCAATAATTAAATTAAGAAAAACCTTTGCTTATAGGCTCAGGCCCTAGAAAAACACACATGCACAAGTATACTTATCATAATGGTAATCACATCAAAAGGAATGTTTGAATTGTTTATGGATTTTAAGAAATAATTTCTCCAATGCATGTTAGCACTTAGGGTGCACACTAGATCCCCTCTTCCCAAGGTAGTATATGCTAGCTCTTCACCAAGGAGCTAAATTACATCTCTGTATGCTAAAATTGGTAGCGGAGATGAGAGCTAGGTCTTCCCTTAGGGACTTGTTATTAGCTAAAAGGTGCCATTGAGCCAAGGGTATTCTACAATGACTAGCTCAATCCCTACAAGCCTAGTCTAGTAAACTCAGAAGACCTTGATGCTAGTCAAGGGAAAACTTGGTAGTTTTTTGCATTTGGGTAGAGTCTTATTATGCACTAAAAAAATTATTGCAATAAAAATAAAGATAGTGAATTTGAATAAATATTTTATTTCCTTGAAGGACTATTTTTCATTACATTGGTGTTGAGGTCAATAACTCTTCAAAATCTTACATTGAAATGTGAGAAGATTTATATGGAATCTTAACAATGTATATTAAGCTAGTTCTTTACGTGTTGCAAACCAAGACATATTAGCTAACTTTAATTTTATTGAGCTATAATAAAAGAAATCCCTTCTTAAACAAATAAACCCCCAAAGTTTGATGGGAAGGGTAAGGTTGCACAGAGAGTTGACGACCTTTGGATTGAATCATAGAGGATTATTTTTTAGCCATAGGAACAAGCTCCCCTAAGCAAGCCATATTAGTGTTTGAGATATTGGAATCTTAGAGGCTATTGCTACTTGGGAGCTCGTAAAGGTAGCCATGTGTGGAATGTATCTTTTGCCTTCCTATCATGCATTGAATATAAATGAGTTCAAACTCCACCAATTAGGGTTGAGCTTGGAAGCTTACTACTTTCAATTTGTGAGCCTCAAGTAGTATGCCGCACCCATGCATATTGCTCAATTGATGGCCAAGTTTTGCTAGGGCTTAAATCCTCCCTTGCACACTCAATTAGAAGTTATGTGGCCCATGTATCTTTAGGATTCTTTGATAAGGGAAAAACCACTTAGCCTTTAAGTAAAATCAAGGAACATAAGATATTGGGCTCAAGGATCACCCAATAAAGGATCTTGTGCTGTCATAAAAATAGCACAATGGCAATAGTAAATTGATGCAAGAAAGAGGGCCAAGGTTAATATAACATGCACCTTAGCCTCATTAAATTGAAGCAATGCTATTCAAAAGTGATTTGATTGCAATGAACCATGCCACTACAAAAGAGTGTTCCAAGATAAACCAACCTTTCCAATAAGGGCAATTTCATGGGTAAAATAGAGGTGCAATATGAAGAGGAAGAAAAAATGCTGCTGTAGTGATCCTCATAGAAGAAGAAGGAGAAGAGCCCACTAGGAGTTAAATCAAACATAGGAATGGTCCATGCCACTCTCAATAAGAAAGAACCAAATCATCAGTTCTAAGTGATTCAAACATAGATTTCACATAAACTGGGCATAGGGATTGCACCAACATCCAAGCATCTAGTAGAGCTACCAAATGGAAAGGAAGTTATAGCATGACAATAAACTAGAAATATGGAGTTTGATCTAGGTAATGAGCCCACTAATGTAAGGTTCCTTATGAAGAACTTGGGAGCCGATAGGTGCTTGTTGAGAATGGATTGGCTAATCCCCGATGATGCTCACATCCATTGTGGAAGAGTTCAAATCTAGTTCTAAAATGTAGAAGGAAATCAAGTGACTACTCATGGTAAATCTAGTAAGCCAAAAATCCAATTAGCCAAAGCTTCTCGAACGGTGCAAGGGTTAAGAAAAGGACTACTTGTATACTTTAAGCTTTAAAAAATTTAGTCAAGACAAGGAATCAAGAGAGCAATCTTCTTGGATGAAGAAGCATGCAAATGTTTTCCCTGAAGAGTAACTAAACTTCCATCTCAAAGAGAAGTTGACCACAAAATCAAGCTACTACCAAGATTTTCTCTACTTGTTGCAAAAAGACCTTACCGAATATCCATTTCTAAGGCTATTGAGTTGAAAGAAGAACTCAAGAAAATATTGTATCAGAAAAAGAAATTTTCAATGGGGAGCCTTGGTCCTATTTTAGAAAAAGAAAGATAGAATCTTTTGTCTTTGCATTGATTGCTGTAGGCTAAAGTAAGGCATAGTTAAGAGTAAGTAAGTACTCAATCCCAAGGATTGATGAGTTACTTCTTGACAGAATTCAAGGAGTACTAATCTTTTCAAAGATCATTACATAAGGATAAAAGAAAAAGATATTTCCAAAACTACCCTTAATACAATATATGGCTACTATGAGCTCATTATGATGACTTTTGGACTAACCAATGCTCCTAAAACCTTCAATAGGTTGATGTAGGACACATTCTAGCTCATTATGATGAATTTTGGACTAACCAATGCTCCTAAAACCTTCAATAGGTTAATGTAGGTCATATTCTGACCTTATCTCAATGATTTTTTTATGTTCTTGGTTGATGACATTTTGGCATATTCAAAGAAAGACGAGGATCATAAACTACAACTTTGCATTGTTCTTGAAACAATGAGGATGCATAAGATTTATGCTAAAAAGACAAAGTTTGCATTCTTCAAAAGATATAATGAATGATTAACTTAGGTTTATAATATCAGAAGAAGGAACTGTGGTAGATCTGGCCAAGGTCAATGATGTACAAGAATGACCACCCCTAATGACAATCAAGGAAGTGCATAATTTCTTATGATTGACTAGATGATATTGAGCCTTTATCAAAGATTATGCATTGATTGTTGTGTCCCTCACCAACTTGCTAAAGAAACAAACTTATGTTGCATGGACACTTGAATTGAGCAATCCAACTTTGAAAGATTTAAGCAAAGTGGGTTGTGCACTTATGCAAGAGGGACATCCAACTGCTTATTTTTCAAGGAAGCTAAAGACACATGAAATAATCTATGCTACTCATGACTTAGAGTAGTTGGTTGTGATCCATGATCTACGTTATGGAGATATTACTTGCTTGATAAGAAATGCAACTTGATAATAGATAATAAAAGTCTTGAATGAAATTTTATTCAATGAGATCTAAACATGATACTTGAAAGGAGGTGGATTAAAGTCTTATAAGAGTATGCCTTCAAGATTAAATACAGGCTATGCAAGGAAAATATATTAGTGGATGCTTTAAGTCATAACTTATTCGTCAATGCTCTCATTGTGGAAGAACCCTCAAGGATAAATCATTAGCTATTATTGTATCAATGCCAAGTAACCCCATTATCCAATTGAAAAAAGAAGAAGCTATTATAAAAAACCCTAAATATCAATAGTTAAGAAGGTATATTCAACTTAAGGAGTAAGATATCCTAAGTTGTAACTTAAGTATTGAGACTTCTCCATTGAGGAAGATGCACTTGTGTACTTTAAGAAAAGGTTATGCATTCCTTCTAGTCATGAATTGAGGAAGAAGGTAATTTGGGAAGTGCATGAATCCATTTTCAAGATGTTTTGGCTATGCCAAGACACTCAATATTTAGTTAGAAAAGCTATCATTAGAAAAATCTCAAAGGTGACATACTTAAGTATGTTACTGAATACCTAAGCTACCGAAGGGTGAAAGTCATGTGTCTTAAAATGCGAAGCAAACTTCAACCCCTTAATAATTCGAGACTTTCTTATTGCTCAACCAAAATCTATACTTACTTAGTTCTTATCCTTCAATCTTGACTCAAGGACTTTCTTATTGCTCAACCAAACTCTATACTTACCTTAGTTCTTATCCTTCAATCTTGACAAGTCTTGACTTAGGGACGTATGAGCCTTATAATACTGACAAAGATCCAAAGGAGAAGTGAGACAAAGCATGTGTTAGGCAAATTTTGCATTTGCAAGATGGCCCCAAAAAGAAGGAATGTTAGAGCTAGACAAGAAGTAGCATGTACAAATGATATTCTTGTCACACCAACTCAAGTCTAGCAATCTTCCTTGTGTTTGAAAAGCATTTTTGATACAATAATAGTAGAAATACTAGTTAGAAAGCAATAGCAAATTAGGATACAACCTTATAGACAACCTGAGAGCTAAGTAAATGGACAAAAATATAGGTTCTTAGGAGGGAAATTCTAATACGAGTAACCCCTCCCATGATGGTACCTAGTCCATGCAAAGAACTTTCTAAACGATTGGATAATATAAATAATTGATTTGAGTAAATTGTAAGAAAAATTCATAAGAAATTAGAGCTAAATCCCATATTTGAAAGGAAATAATTTAAATTGGATGATATAAATAATTGATTGAGTAAATTCTAAGAAAACTCCATAAGAAATTAAAGTTAAATCCCATATTTGAACGGAAATATTTATGTGATCAAAACTCAAAGAAAGTTACGATAACTAGGGACATTGATTAGATACTATCCTAATTATCTCATGAAAATAGCTCAAGCTAGCAAACAGTTAGTAAAGCATCCACTCTTTCCTAGAAAATTGTTTAGTAAAGAAATGAATCTTGATTAAAGGCCATGAAATTGAAACTTTCCTAGAAAATTGTTTAGTAAATAAATAAATCTTGATTAAAGGCCATGAAATTGAAACAAAAGATAACTTAGCTATATTTAGCTCTTTCAAAGAATGAAGTTCTTCAATGCTTGAAATAGAAGCATCATCTCATTCTTGTGACTTAGATTGGGAATCAACAATCATCACAATAAATGAAATGCATCTCATCAGTAGAGCCAAAGATCGAAGATCAAAACCATAACTACTTGATAACTTAAATCAAGTAGAAATTATCCTTGTAGGGACTACGAAATGCATCTCATCAATAGAGCCAAAGACCGAAGATCAAAACCATAACTACTTGATAACTTAAATCAAGTAGAAATTATCCTTGTAGGCCTAGTCCCTAGAAAAATATTTATGCACATGGATATACTTATGTTATTTCTTGCCAGTTCGAATGTCACATGAAAGGGAATTCTTGAATATTTTGTGGATTCTAAGAAATAATTTATTCACTAAACCTCCCCCAAGGTTAGTTATGCTAGCCCTTCACAAAGGAGCTAGATTACTACTTGAAATTATGAACATGATATGGATCTGTAGAAGGCCCTTAGACCATTTACCTCTACATCTAAATGAATGATAGATGCCTCTACCAAGAAACTCTCATTCAACGTCTTTCCTTTCCTCTTCTAGATAAATGGTAGCCCCTTTGTCGATTATCTCATCTTATGCATGGGTGACGGTGGCACTTGGGAGTGGGTGCTATGAATTTCTCTCTCTAGAGATTTATTGAGTATGGTTGCCCATTCTATGAGCCACTTTGAGTATTCCTAGAACCAATACAAGATGTCTAGGGACAGTAGTTCACTTATCGTTAGTACTTAATTCTATAGAATGATGTGAATGGAAGACACTTAAATCATAAGTTTGACTTGAGTGTACTAATGTGTAGTACCATGTATTACAAACTCATAAATATTAATAGATAATATTGATTCCCAATTGCAATGTCCCCATTATGCAACTACTATTAACAAAATAACATGAATTTTGAAAAAATTAAATTAATGTGCAAATAATGTCAAACAAGTGTTCCCTTTAGGAAATGTGAATTATTAGCACATTTGCATATTTGTGTGTTAAAATGTTAAGACGAAGTGAAACATATAACATAAGTGCGTGCATCTTGAAATATTAGTCACTTTATAAACACCTCATCTAATAGTGAGAGCACACTAGGCTAAACCAATAAGCAATAAGTGAGAATGTGCTTTTCTTGCAATAGAAAATAGATTGAAAAAAGAAAAACATAATTTTCTTTTTATGAAAGATAGAAGAGTGAAGCGTGAAAAATAGTTTGCTTTTCTTAAGAAGGCACGACTCACGATGCAAAATGGAAAATAGCTTTGCCTTTTTGGGGAAGAAATTATAAAAACAAGAAAAGCATACACAAACACACGTGCGCACGTATACACACACACACACACTCTCTCTCTCTCTCTCTCTCTCTCTCTCTCTCTCTCTCTCTCTCTCTCTCTCTCTCTCTCTCTCTCTCTCTCTCTCTCTCTCTCTCTCTCAAAATGCACGCACGTAGGCGCACACATCCATCCATGATTTGAATTAAGCCAAATCCCTAAAGGTGTACAATCATGGGATGGAGGAGTTCAATGGTATACTTTGTTCACGATGGATTGAATGGTGCCAGAATCAACATCCTCTTGAATGAGGAGATATCCTCTCAACCACCCCCGTAGCCCCATCCCCCATCACCCACATGCCTCCTCCCCTAAAAGATGATGAAAAGAAAAGTTGTTTCTTACCTTTTTTGTGGATATCATTTTCTCCTTCATAGTTGGGGTTGAGTCCAAACTAAACTACACAAATAGACCCATCACATCCGATAAACAAGTGGAGTGAAGATTAAGGATGATGCTAGCTAAGATACCAAACATGCAAGGGCTTAAAGACATTATATATATTGCTATGTTATGCTATGCTAGGTACCAATAGTCAACAGTGTCAGTTTGTGCAACACCAACCTTTGCACATTGAGTATTTATGTGTTGCACCTTTGCGCATTGAGTATTTATAAGCCAAAGCTTAAGGACACAAGAATATCCTTGCACACCAAGTATTCACAAGCCAAAGCTTAGGGACAAGAATATCCTTGTACACATTGTATTCACAAGCCCATCTCTAAGGACCTAAAACTTAACATGCAATAAAATGTGAAACAAACACACCATCGATTTGATTGTGGATTAGGGATCATTCTAAATTACCTCTAGGCGAACATTCGAAATCCGAGTTCTAAATTTGCAAAATAAGTATTAGCAATTAATTAATCAATTTTGCAAGTCATGATACTTGAGGTTGGTTGTGGCTCGATTCTTTTTGCTCAATCTTATTGTAAATGGTGTTTCTATGAATGAAAAGTGTTGCCAAATTGTATCCAATGGTGTGGCAGACGGGGCCATGAATGAGATCCTTTATATGGCATCAAAAGTCCCATATAGAGGCATTTATGTTGAAACTAATTTGAGTGCTCAAGGTTATGGCACCATGTGTCTTTACAGAGGCTCTTGGCTTTGTAAATCCATCGTAGGCCAATCTAAGCAAAAACATTTTTTTTCCCAACTACCACTTTACCACCAAAGATGTCAATAAAGCTTTTGTCAAAACTTTGTTATTCTTATAGCCAACATGTAAGTTACAAAACAAGAAAGCAAATACAAACTTCCACAATGACTAGGCATTTCATAAAGCATCCTAGTTTACAAGGCTATTTGACAAGGCTGAGTGTATAAAAGGACTCAAGCCCTTAAGTCCAAGAGCTATGTGCAATAATAAAAAGCAACGTTCAACCATTGCAAATTTTGGAGCTTCCTTCGATGGCAAGCACAATCTAGTAAAGGGCTTTGATTATAGATCGAAGCGGATCACTCGACAATATGATCAAGCCTTATACATCTCCACCACACTAAATTCATGAACTTTGCAAACCATTTGGACTTTTTCGAAGGGTCCAGCGAGCCTTGCAAGATCCTCTAATTCTACCATAGTCCGTTCTCGACCTCCCGTCACTGTAAACATCACTAGGTCCCATGCATAGCCATATCTACTGTCTATATGAGCATCAACCGTGGTTGGCAAAACCACCTCAAATACTATCACCTTCCCCTTTGCTGGGAGTGCATGATAGCAGTTTTCCAGAATCTTGACACACTCTTGGTCGCTCCAATCATGTAGAATCCACTGCAAATCGCCCAAAGGATCAGTCGTAGAGATGGCACACCTTTGCTTAGCAACATATCCAGCATTCATGTTATACAGAGAAATCTGTGTTAAGGGAGATTGCATCAACACACCTTCATGAAAATAGCCTCTGCTTGTGGGATAGTGTCAAACATGTTTCCTTCCACATGCTGCACTCCTACAAGGAAAATTTGTATGCTTAGATTTAAATGTCAAAGAGAACAAGAAGGCATCTTATTGAGCCCAATGTGCTTATAAGCATCCTGGGGACAGCAGACCTTCATATGCAGGTGCAGCTTGAATTGCATGAGGTCGATCAAAGTTGATGGCCTTGATATGAGGATACTTCGACACAATACGATGCAAGCAAGCGCCGGAGCCTCCGCCGACATCGACGATGCTGCAAAGCCCATCGAAGCCATGGTAAACTTGAAGCAAGGCTTGCATGATCAGATCCGAGTGGGTGGCCGTGGCTGAGTGGAAGAGCTGGCCGAAATGAGGGTGATCATGCACATAGGCGAAAAGATCTTTGCCATGGGCTTTGATGAAGGGAGTGACACCCTCCAAGGTAGCCGCGTCTGCGTGAAGCCAAGATTGGATGTAGGCGTCGCTATTTACCAAGAGATAGTGGGGGGCAAGGGATGCGCCATGTTGAGGGTGTGGTGGCTGGATGAAGAGAGTGGAGACGGGGGTGAGGCCATAGCTGGTTGTGAGGGGATGGCCATGGGGGTCAAGGGAGACCGAGGACTCTAGGAGAGAGTAGGAGGCGAGCAGATGAAGAAGGCGGTCGAGACCGGAGATGGCTGAAGCGAGATTGGATGTAATGGAGGAGGAGGAGGAGGAGGAGGAGGAGGAGGAGTAATCAGCTGGTGCATGAGGCGGGTGGTGGCGGATGTGGGAGAGGATTTGGGCTGCTGAGAGCTGCTGGTGCGGGTGGTGCTTCGCCAGGACGTCGAAGACCTTCAGTTTGATGGCCGCTAGCAAGCTAAAAGAGACAGCGCTGAGATGGAAGAACTCCATGGCTCTGGACCACGACGACGAATCATCTGATTTGCAGCTTGCAGAGACGTCATCCTGCTCATCCATCGACACGAGAGAGATATGGAGACAGACAGAGGAGGCAAAGGAGAAGCACGAAGAGGAGAAGATGAAGTTCAAATTAAAAAAACGCACAGGCAGGCAGGCAGGCAGGCAGAGAGAGAGAGAGAGAGAGTCGTAAGCGATGCTTGCATGCCATAAACGTCTCTTCGCCGAAACTTCTAGTTGCAGAACAATCCATGCGAAGTATCTCTACCTATGATGCAGCTTGTACACCCTTGAACACACATTCTTTAGGTTGTGAAGCACAAGCTTTACCACAAGGCCATCACTTTCAGACTTCAAAACCTAAGAGTTTATCAAGACTTGTCATTGAGAAAAGTAACATTGTCATGTTGCTATATAGGCATAATGTGAAAAACTTTGGAATGCATCATCATCTACCTTTTGTATTAATCTAGAGAGTCAATGTCATATTAGTCATTAGTATTAGTGTCCATAGTATGGATGGTTTTAAAAAATGGGATTTTTAGACAATTTTAGTTTATTTTTTATATTTTAGATATTATTTTTGCGGATATCCTAAAAAGGTATAGAAAATTTTTAGAATAGGGTGTCATGCATAAAGCAAGTGGCTTTTTAGCCAACTTTGGGGATCTCATGTAGAAAATAAATTCTCCCGAATTTGTCAGGTGTGCGATCACAGTTTTTAGGCAACAAACAATACTTCGGATGGGAGAGATGAGGAGTGATTCGAGAGAATTCTGATCAAGTGACCTAAGGTTTTATCCCCCTTTTCGAAACCAATGGAACCATTAGATTTGCTATTTGAGTAACATAGTAAAAGCTAGTAATTGGTGTGCATTTTTGGGTATAACGGGGAGCTCCAAGAGATTTAATGCTTGTTTCCAAGTAGTACTAGACATTGTTTAGATAATCCAAGAATCATTTGTCTTGGAGTTTAGCCATCAAACGATCAACTATGATTGCTATCATAACTAGGAATATATAGGTTTGAAGTGTTTTTGGAGTCCTATACAAGGCTTTTGTTTCCCTTCTGAAGTTCTATCAATACATAGTGCTCTTGGGATAAGTACTTGGGCTTCTCCTACCAAGAAATCATCTAAACCTATTGACACTTGGATTGTTTGGACTCTTTGTCTTGGATGTACAACAAAGTTTACATGTAATACATGTAGAGTTTGAATCATTGAGCTTTGTCTTTATCTATGTAAAGGCTTTGGTAGACTTGGTAAAAAGTTTTATGATTGATTCATGATGTATGGACTAGGGATTCATTTGAATCTCTTGCCTATTCTTTTTCTTCTCTTCTATCTCATATTTTCTACTTCCTTCTCTCTTTGATCCCTAGTGGATACAACCTTTCAACTAAAATCTCTCTAACAACGCATGTGTCAAAATATCTAGTATGTAGATATCTTGACAACAACATTCAAAGCATAAGATTTTACCAAGACTTACTAATGGCCATGCATAAGTTAGATTCTTACAAGCAACATGGAGCTACTTATGGAATGATAGGCATAGGGTAAAAGGGCCAATAGAGTGACATTTAACAATCTTCCATGACACATACTTTTTCCATGCGAGCTAAATAACTATTTTTTATATAAGCCAAACTATATGCATCAAATAACACTCAAATAAGAAAATTTAGGGTCTTTCATTGTTTTTACAAAATATAGCTAAGTATCAATGAAAGGCTCACAAAAGAGTGACATTGAATGATACATTATTTTAATATTTTTCAAAATCTAAAATACAAAAAAGATATGGTTTGTTAGCCTTGCATTTTAGGGCATATGCTTATATAATGGTGTGGTGACAAGGTATTGCATGTCCCAAAAAACTTACCCACCACTATTAACTTCAGTGAAGTGGTCCACTTAGCCTTGAAATGTGTGGATATCTTACTTTTCGAGAAAGAAGGGTTTATTTAGAAAATTAATGAAAAAAATTGGTATTCTCTCTCTCTCTCTTTCTCTCTCTAAAAAGGACAAAGCTCATGCATATAGTAATGCACCCTTTTTTTTATTGACGTTAGACTTATATGTAACACATGAGACTTTTCAATCATAGCTTTAGGTGGTGAAAAATGATGCATCATATGTAAAAATTATCACTAAATTCGGATGGGGTGTGTTTTGCTTTTGAAAAATGTCACCTTATTAGCCTATTTACCCTATTTACAGACAATGCTAAGTTACCTATGAAATGATAGGCCTATGATGTATGGACACCTAGTTTGAATCACTTTAATACTATGTAAATAATTGTAAAATAAACGGCAAAGTTCACTTTGAAGATCCTTTTTACAATCTTTGGAATAAAATAGTTTTTAAGTAGCCTTTGAATAAATATAATGAAGGATTTGATTTAGATATGCAACAAAAGGGAGGCTCAATCCATCTTCTTCCTCTTCAACTTCATTCTTTTGAGCTCACAATGTATCTTTTGAAGTGGATAGATACTTTGACTTTAGGACACTTTACATATAACCTCTTTTTCATTTCATAATACAAGCATAGAATATGACTTATGTCTTATTTCTCAACACCCCCCTTAAGCTTAGAATGAGCTTGTAGACATAATATCCCAAGTACACTTCCAAATTACTTGAACTTATTTTTACCTAATACTTTGGTAAAGATATTTATGACTTGGCTATTGGTTTTAACATGTACCAAATCTATCTCTGCATCAATGGCTTTTTCTAAGATGAAATGATAGTACACTTCAATGTGTTTTGTTCTTGCATGATAGGTCCTTTGCAAGAATAATGCTATTGATGTTAGCATATGATAACTCTACCATCTATCTCAATCCCCATATCACATAGAAGCAATTTTAGCCATGTCTACTCACAAGTTGCCAATGCTATTCCTATATACTCTACTTCCATGCTTGACGAAGCAATTGTGGGTTGCTTCTTGCTACTCCAACTCACAATGGCTGAATCAAATTAAAAAATATAACCACTGGTCGATCTTCTATCCATAATACTTCTTGCCAGTCAATATCTATATATCCAAACAATGTAGGCTTGATCCCTTAACACAGTTGCAAACCTTTTGGGTAAGTTCCCTAAGATTCCTTAAAGAATTGTAGAAAAACAACTTATTTTTTTAATGGTATAAATATCAATGTAGTTATTTTGCAAATGTTCTAAATTTAAGTTCTTTCTTAAATATGGGTATTTTTTGGAACCATAGTTTTAAAAAATCACCTAAATTTTTGGTAGAGCATTTTTCTATAAGCATACACATAAACATTCCTAAATGCACATACTTAAAGGCTAACTAGGGTCTATCATGATGACTGAAATCAAGTGAAAGAGTCAAGATCCAATTGGTAAAAAATAATACATATATAATGAATCAAAGGGATATAACATGTAATTTGAATGTTAATCAAAGTTATAATTGTCATACATTTTTCTTTGCTGAACACAGGTGTAGGACATACTAAGAGAAAGAGAGATATGCACTTCCAATTGGAGGATGAATATACACCACTATTCAAAAGAACTGTGGAAAGGGATGATGCAATAATATACACGATGCAACAAGAATGAAATGCAAGGAACAAAAATATGGATCTTTGGGTTGATGTGTGCATTTATCCACTTGATCCAGTAACTCAAAGGCCATCACATTTTAATGAGCTTATAGCATTTGTGAAGTTTGTTTGTGAAGGCAATGAAGAAATGTATGGATACACATATAGACTTGTGATACATAGATTAATAGGGATTCACCAAGCCTTAACAAATATGTAGACAAGATTACAAGGGTATGTGTAGTCTTTGATGGAAAAAGATAGATTGTTGGTTGAGAAGGATATGGGGAATCAAAGCCTACAACAAGCAATGTCTGTCATTGAAGATGCTATGCATGCTACATAGGTACAAAATATGGAGTTACAATCTAAAATTATGGAGTTGGAGAAGGAGAATAGAAACATAAAGAGGAAGCTCATAAAAAGTTGGAAATTGGGACCACTTTAGAAACCAAATAAGCACGTCAGCACATCCGACTAGTTAAACTAATTCACCAATTAACCAAAGGAAGTGGACAATATCATGGATAGATATATGCTTAATCTGCTACAATAAGAAATATGTTTCCTCATGTAGAGAATGACACTATTGCTAAAGTCCTTAGCAAGGACATGGTCAAAAATGCATTGAAAATTGTAAATTCAAGGATATTGTGGATGGTGTCGTAAGTGAATGTCTTAGGGATGTAAGCTGCAACTTGTTTATTGCTACAGATGCTTAGGCATTACGTAACAAGATGAGAAAGAGTTTTGAGTCATATAGTATGCTCTATCAACAATTGGATATAGGTTTTAAGTAGGTCTTCAAAACTAAGTGGCTAATGCCTCTGCCAAAACCATTTCACGTGAAGAAGGCTAAAAAACAACTAAATGAGAAAGTTTTTGATATGCTTGGTGAGCCTACACATCTGAAACACACACACATACTAATATATGGTTCCAAAGAAGTTACCTTTGTATTGAATGCAACCAACAACTTTGTATTGGATATATGTAGGGTGCAAGTGGCTATGGTCAAGTTCTACAATATATCTATGGAAGAACATAAAGGCAAGCTTAAGTTTGTCCTCAAACTTGATAAGAGTGAGACTATCAAGGAGCAAAAACTTAAATGTGTTGAGTATAACACTTATGAATCGAGCATTCGATCCCAACATCAATAAAAAGCATTCTTTATACTTGAGTGTGTAATCAAAGAATGAAATATGGTGGCTTGCAACATTTGAAGTACCAAAGAAGGACCATAAAGTACTTAAGGTTTGTTAAAACCTCACTAATATACCCAGTGCTATTCAATAGAATAATAATGGAGAAAATTTACATGTTGAAGGGTTTGGGGACTACAAGTTGAATGGTATCTTACAGGTGATTTAAAAACAATAAAGTGTATTTTTGGTTTATCGAATACAATAAATGAAAAATTTCCACGCATATATTATATATGAACTAGGAAGAAAGGGAAAGATAGAAAGAAAGAATGGCTCGCCAAGACAAGATAATAATGTGCTCCAACATATGATGAGAAAGTCATGATAAATAGAGTGCTAGTCCCAATGGATTCAAACTAGCACCCTATTTTGGAAATACCATTGACAAGGGTTCACTTTTGCACATTGCATTGTTTGGTTAGAAAAATTGAGAAGCTAGTATATGAATATATATTCTTTGCATATAAGATGCAACCTATGTCAGAAGTTGAAGGTAGAACAAGTCCTCTCCGAAGTTGGATTGCACGGGAGCCAATTAGAAAAAAATAAGGATGAAAGAAAAAACTAGGCAAGAGTGGAAGTATCTATTGCAAACCATGCTTTGGTAGACCCGAGGCTAAGAAGTTTGTATCTCCACCTCAAGAAGAGGAATGCAATATACTTGTGAAACAACTAGAGAAGTATGAAGCATGGAAAAAGTTGCAGCTTGTTGTTCTAGATTGGAGTGATGGGGGATGAAGGAGGATTGCAAAGACAGAAATATGGATACACCTAGATAGATTAGCAGCTCTCTTATAAAACTTGAGGTTTAGGGATGGTGATGCCAATACATTTCAAGAGACAATTGCTAAATTTCACAACTCTGTGTTTTGGGTCTATTAATCTTTTGAGTTTATTAACCTAAAACCACACTTCTTGGGAGAAAGGACAATGTAATAATGCCTATCTAAGTGAAGTCTAAGGTTCTCTCTACTTAAGTCCTTTATTTGACTTTAGATACAAGATATTGTTGAAACTTTCAAAAAATTAAATTTAAATTATGAAAAATTGATTTCAAAATCCTAAGACAAAGATTTGAAAATTCCAAACCTAGGAACATTCACTAGCCTAGAGAGAGGGGGGCATGAGAGGGGGGGTGGGTAGGAGACAGAGAGAGGGAGGGATGCCATGGAGAGAGAGAGAGAGAGAGATAGAAGTTCATTTATATTACAAAAATTTTGAAACTTAATTTATACTACAATAAGTTTAAAAGTTTTGTATTTAAGTCAAATCTCTCCTTTCATTTTTCCCCATTACACTTCACTCTACCCTTCACTTTCTATCTTACATCATCAAATCCATGGCATGTTTCAAGCTAAGCTATCAAGAAGGTGCATGCAAAAACAAGAGCTCAACACTCTTTCAAATCTAGTGAGCATACTATGACTCATAATACCCCCCTAGCGGCCAACAACGGTAGCCCTACTATAGCTAATAATGGTGGCGCTGCTACTCTGGCCAACAATAGTATCCATAGTGTGGTCAATAATGATGGCCAATAATGATAGTCCACCATTGTCTAAAAGTGGTGGTCCACATGCTCTAGTTGCTCCAGCTCCCACTACTACTCCAATTGGTAATACACGTCCTCCAACACATAAAAAGCGAAGATGGAGACTAGGCATAATTGCTCTACGTGAGATAAGGAAATTCTAGAAGACTGCCAACTTATGATTATTCTCATAAGGCACCATTATCTAGGTTTATGCGAGAAATAATACAAGATTTTCAATCAGGGCATCATGACAAGTTCTTTTCAAGGAACTAGGCAAGGAATGTTGGGCAATGGTCAGCCAAGCATTGCTTGCTCTCTAAGAGGCAGCAGCAGCTTGATCTCATGAGTGATGGTCAAATTCTATCCATTCATGCCCAACATATCACTATTAAGCCCATAGATTTGGTTCTTGTTCATAGAATTCACAACAACAAGGATGCATTTAATATTAATGTCAACAACATGCTTTCTAATGTTACATAGTGAAGTATAATCAAGTTAATGTGTTTTTAAAAAAAGATTAAACTGTCAATTTTATGAATCAAAATCTAGTGAAACTTCACCCACATGTTGTGCATCATAAGAACTCATGAAAAATAACAAATTTTCCCCCATCAGAAGCCTCTGGGACACCTAGTTGGAGGCTATGGAGCCCTGAATCTGAGAAATCATGGATCCACACATAAGCCTGTGGTGAGATGTCCCAGAGGCTTTTGATGGGTCCTTTTTTTTGGGTGGTTGATGTGTTCTAAAAGAGTCCACATGTAAAGTTTCAAGTCAATCTAATAATTGGTCATATTTTTTCAAAATATGGATACATTGATTCAAGTTTAGAGATTTTTAAAAAGTTTAGCTATAAGTTGAAAGTTTCACCTCATTTTACACATTTGAGTTCTGTCTTTCACGTTCTTACTCTTAGAAGACATGGAGGCAACCTCCCCCTGCTCCACCACCACCACCACAAGCATCCATGGAAGCCATGCATAGTGGCTCTCCGAGAGATCCACCATTATCACAAGACCACGCACCTCTTAATACCAAAGGCTACATTCCAAAAGGTGGTGTAGGAGACAATGCAGAATGTAATGATTAGAAATAACATGAGCCACATCCCTAATAGTTCAAGTGTGGATCAACTTGATCGATTGACTGCCCATGCCCTCCTTGCACTACAAGAACATGCTGAAGCCTTTCTCATTGACTTATATAGCAGTGCACGTAAGGAGGGTCATCGACAACACTAATAGGGATCTACAGATAGTAAGGGTCTTTTGGTGATGGAGGGTCCTAGAGTAGCAACAATAGGGATCTACTAGTGAAACATATATGGAATCTAGCTTCTGAAACAAATTTGTAAAACCTTACTTATATTAGATCTTCTATAAATTGCTATAAATATGAATACAAATTTTTTGGCACATCTTATTTTTGTTTAGTCGTTTGTTATTTGTTTTATTTATTTATTTAAGTTATCCTTATGTGCCTTTGGATAATAAATATTGTGCACAAATTTGATAAAATATATCAATCATATTATTTTAAATAACAAATCATATTGCATATAGATTTGACAAATAAGCATTACATTCAAATAAAAATAATAATAAATGGCATGTATCACAAACTAAATTATACGAAAATCCAACAACATTGGTTTAATACAAGAGAAGATTACAAATTGCATTACATTACAAAAGAGACATCATTAGACATCTAATCTGATCCTAGGCTTCTTAAAGCTAGGCTCTTGTAATATTTCCACGCAATAAAAGTTAGTTGATTAGTTTGAAATTAGTTAATTAGTCAATTAATAAGTTAGTAAGATTACTAACTAAAGACTAACTAAGGTAAAAACTAACAAACATTAATTATTAATAATTTTTATTTAATTTAAAATATTTTATTTAGAAAAATCGAGAGTCATAAATTCAATATTTTTCTCGGATTGAAAAGGACTATAGCCACCCTTCACGTAAATAACAACGTGGACAAGACTTATGAGTTATATTTATCACTAGTTTAATGTGTATAGTTTGGATGGTCCAAAAATATTAGATTTTGGGCAAAACTAGTATATTTTAGATATTTTAGATATTATCCTTTTTCTAAAAAAGATATGGAGATTTTTAGAACTAGATGTCATTTAAAAGAAAAGACAAGTGATGTTTTAGTTAGTTTGGAGATTTTATAAAAAGAAAAAAATAAAGAGAGGATTTGTGAAATCGCGCGTGCCGCGATCGTAGTACACAGGCAAGTGGACAGCACTTTGAACAGAGAAAAGGAGGAGTGAACTAAGAGGTTTCTGTTAGAGAGAGAACCAGGGAGAGAGAAAGAGGAGAGAGAAGATTGCAGAAGAGAGAGAAAGACTGTAGGAAGAGAGAGAAGAAGAGTGACGAGGAGAGAGAAATACTAGATTTAGAGAGAGAAAGACATGAAAGAAGGGGAAGCCATAGAAGATGTGAACAAGAAGGGAGAGAAAGTTTGTAATTGTATTAATGTGTCAAAAAGATATGTAAAATTACATGTCCTCTCCTTTTATACCAATGTCAATGTGACATGGCATAATATCAATGTTATTTACACTAATTCCTTATTCTCAGCTTCTTACAATCCATCCCTTCCCAAAAGTTTTTGTCCTCAAAAACAAACCTGAAAGACTAGAAAAGGATAGATGAAACAGAGTACTACTCTGATACAAGGGCTACAAAAATAGGAAAAGCACTAGTTTGTACCAAGTAATAGAGAGGATCATAAGTGGGAAAAGTGAATGGGCCATATGAACATCCATTTTGAAATGATAAAACTGAAAACTGAACCATCATAACTCCCAGAAAGGACACCTGCAAGAAATAGACAACTTGTTGTCTACTACAGAACCTGCTGTAGTAAAATGGAGATATCTTGTGATGGGCATATCCAAATCAAGTGTGCTATGAGTCAAAAGAAAACTCATTAGACATACTTGCAACCCATATATATATCCTTCTTTTGTAATCAAACCAGAATTGAAGCTGAACCAAAACAGTAAGCTGTCCAAAAACTGTCTGCAATAGAACCAGAGATAAATGGACTAATTTTCAACCAAATAAGCCTCTCAAATATGAAAATTCTGAACCCCAATATGGATGTTGGCCTAATGAAGGTACAAAATCCTGCTCAAAACCTCTTGGATCAAAAGGTATTCCGTCATAATGATTGTCCAAGAGAATAGAATGCCTCCTCAACCACAAACTCCAATCCACCCGGATCAAATGGATACGCTGAAATATCCCCACAACGAAGATGCCATCAGCTTGTACATCTTGCTCATCTGCAAGTGCCTCATGTAATTCATCAACGAAGATACCATCAGCTTGTACATCTTGCTCTTCATTGTTCCCTCCTTGTACATCTTCTTGGGCTCGTACATCTTCTTGGTCTTCTTGCTCATCCTCTTGTTGATCATGTTGTTCATTATCCAAATCTTGTTCTTGAAGAGGTGGATGCTCATAAACATAAGCATGTTGGCCATAATAGCCATTCTGCTGCCAAGGTTCAATGGAATGATACTCTGCATTATGATATGGTACATCATATTTATAAGCATTAACATGTTGTCCAGATGTACTTGCATACTGCTCATACTCATTTGCATGTTGTTGCTGTTCATATTCATAAGATGCATGTAGATCATAGTGTGTACCATCAGCATATACATGTTGTCCATAAGCATAAGCATTTGATTCAAGTGTACCATCAGCATATAGATGTTGGCCATAAGCATAAGCATTTGATTCAGGTCTTGCTGTTTTTTCCATAACCGCCTTTATAAGAGCAATACACTGATCAGTCAAAACTCCAAGTTTTTCAATTCTAGCCTGTGTTTGAAGCCAACCTTGTTCACTAGAGCTGGAGCTATTGATCTCAGCTGCCATTGTAGTCAAGTTGAAGAGATATGTTGTTCCTTGAAAAATATAAGTCCAAATAAGGTGTATGATAGCTTGACTCGAAAGTTAGGATGTCTAGTATCAAGTAGAAATCCTGGTTTGAATTTAGGAGTAGCAATACCCCTCTCTGTTTAAGAATTTCCAGAATTGTCCACAGTGAACTGCTAGTGAACTGCATGCACAAAATTGGCTCTAATTTGAGAAATATGTGTCCAAATGAAGCATTTGATAGCTTCGCTCGAAGCTTGTGATGCCTAGTATCCACTCCAAGTGTTCTTTTCTCGTTAGAATGAGTTGACAAATTTCAGTAGAAAAATTACCAAATCTGTCCTGTTATTACAACACCCTAGCTGAAATAGAGCAACTCAAATGCTGATAAGCTAAAGCAAAGAAATTCTCCAAATGCAGAAGAAAAGCATGTGGTATGGGAGGTTGAGCTGAAAGTTGCTCAACAACAGCACATGACACTTGTGACTGAGAAATCAAGCTCACTCTCTGAAATCTCAAGGTCCCTTGAAACAAATGATCTAGCTCAATTTGAAGCCTTGGGAGCTCTTGTTGTTACATGCTTTGTAAGCTCGGTCAACTTCATAGCAACAGAGCAAGTCATGGATGTGCTTTGGAGTGTATGTAATCATAGGAGAAACCACCACTCAGATCAGACTTTCGGGTAAACAAGCCTTCTATAAAAGTGAGAGCTGCAACATTGTCAGCATGGTCCTTCCTTTTTAACTACTATGCCTTCCAATCAAATAGTAATCCATCACATGCCAGAGTGCCTGTCAATCTTGTCATCACAGCTAGGAAAACAGCCTTCTTCAGTGAGACTGGAGCAGGGAAGCATGTTCCTAGAGCAGTGTTTGTAGATCTGGAGCCCACTGTTATCGATGAAGTTCACACCGGCACCTACAGGCAGCTCTGCCTTGATCGGATCCGCAAGCTGGCAGACAATTGCACTGGTCTTCAAGGCTTCTTGGTCTTTAATGCTTCTGCACTAAATCCCAGTTTATGCAACAACTTCATAGAGACAAAAACAGTAAAGATATGCCAGAGGTCATATAGACAGGAGGTGATAAATGCATGGAAAACATGGGATGTTGAGCATGCATCTGACAATGATCATCCTAGTATCTTTCCAGAGAGACAGATGTACATGCTTTTTGTTTTATCAGACGGGGCAAAGATTTTGAAAGCTTTGTTCTTTCCTCCTATGAAGAAGCAACAAGTCTTCTGGAAAGCATTACATTCAGAATAGTTTCAATTTGCGGCCAACAATCTTGTGATATCCATAGACCTCGTGAGCACTGGTGCTCTCTCTCTCTCTGCTTGTTCTGGTAAGAAAAAACCTTCATTTTTGGAGAAAGAGAGTAATGCGTAACTTGCTGCGGGCCAACAACACATCGGCCGGAGAGCCAGGCAGTTGCCACTTCAAGGTGTTCAATATCGAGCAAGCATGCCTAAGCAACCTCCTGAGACAAGCATCTTCCCGTTTGTGGTCTGTAGTGAACGGAACTCTCCATTAGGCGGCCAGCTTGATCGACAATATCTTTCCAGGTTCCCGGATGATATTCCAGAGCTTAATCGTCAATTTTTTGCCATAGACGAGTGTCAACTGCTGAGAGGATCGTTTCTTACATTCTCTTGAAGATATGGCTTCTAAACTGCGGAAATCCTTGGGCAGTTTCAAGGACCAAACTAGCATTTCCTTGGTCAAAGTAGGGGCAGCTGTCCCTACCGTCAATGTTTCCATTGCAATGAGCTAGGACATGTCCAAGCAGACTGCCCTGACTTAAGTCTAGAAGATACAGAGCCTCCAAGAAAACGAAGCTACACAAGTGCAGTCTTCGGATATATAGAGGAATCAGATGAAGACGAAGACTTAGAACCTACTACACCACTTCAGGATTATTAGAAATCCTAGAAATTTTATCGACATGAAATACAACTTGTATTGGAATAAACCTTACTCTTATGACTACAATTAACTTGAGTAATATGAGTTGCATCTATTTTGAGCCTAGAACTTGCAAATGATTAGAGATACTCTGGCAAGGAATGATAGTTTTAAGTCATTCCTTCTCAACTAATATAGATTGGATCTTACCAGAATGTTGAAGCTTGGAAGTATTCTTTAGTATTACAAGCAAAGCCAATTGTCCATGGAGCTCAATCCCGAACTAAGAAGAGGACAATCTGGGAATGTAGTTTCCAAGATAAAGGAACACTTCAATTAGCTAAAAGAATCCTAGGACACTTTGGTATAAAGAGGAAAATCTTGCCAAGGACAACCAAGAACCTTGTGACCGCAAGTGATAAAGCTTCGCGATGTTTCTATTGCAGGGAGTTAGGTCATTTCAAAAGGGAATGTCCAAAGCACCCTAAACATCGATGCTCCGAGTGCCATAACATTGGACATAACTATATCAATTGTCCCAACAGAACTCAAAGAGAACTTGAGCTTACAAGAAATAAAGTTGTACAAGCTCCAGTGATCTAGAATATACCAAGTGCTTAGGAAAAACCTAGAAAATATCCATGAGATGTAACTACAATAAATCTTCTATTGTAACCAAGACTCAGATATATCCAATACCATAGGTTGTTGTTTCAAAAGACCGCATGCTGGTGAGTGATCAGAGTAGCGCAGCGAAGGCACGGTGGCCCTTAACCCACAGGTTTCAAAATGATACCCCCCGTTTCTCTCGAGATGAGGACATCTCAATTTCTCTAAGGGGAGGAGGATGTAATATTTCCACACAATAAAAGTTAGTTGGTTAGCTTGAAAGTTAATTAGTCAATTAATAAGTTAGTAAGATTACTAACTAAAGACTAATTAAGGTAAAAACAAACTAACATTAATTATTAATAATTTTTATTTAATTTAAAATATTTTATTTAGAAAAATCGAGTCATAAATTCAATATTTTTCTTGGATTGAAAAGGACCATAGCCACCCTTCACGTAAATTACAACGTGAACGAGACTTATGAGTTATATTAATCACTAGGTTAATGTGTATAGTTTGGACGGTCCAAAAATATTAGATTTTGGGCAAAACTAGTATATTTTAGATCTTTTAGATATTTTAGATATTATCCTTTTAAAAAAAGATATAAAGATTTTTAGCACTAGATGTCATTTAAAAGAAAAGACAAGTGATATTTTAGTTAGTTTGGAGATTTTATAAAAAGAAAAAAAATAAAGAGAGGATTTGGGAAATCGCGCGTGCCGCAATCGCAGTACACAGGCAAGTGGACAGCACTTTGAACAGAGAAAAGAAGGAGGAGTGAAGTAAGAGGTTTCTAAGCAAGTGTCTTGCGGTTTTATCCCCCTTTCGGAGCCAATGGAACCATCAGATTTATGATCTGAGCATCAGATCACTGATCTTTCCAAGATCCCCCTCCACAAAGAGCTCCACTTCTCAACCACAAGCCCTCTTCTCTAATTCACTATAAATATGAGGCATGGGAGAGGATAAGAAAGCATAAGGAGACCCCAAGAGGCTGCGAGAGAGAGGTAGAGAGAAGGATACCCCTCCAAGAGATTGTGAGGAAGAGCTTGAAAGAGAGCTTGAGAGAGAGAGAGAAAGAAGAGTCACCCCGAGAGACTGCAAGGAAGAGAATTAGCTCAATTCCCTCTATCTCGATCCTCGACTTAACCATCTTCTCTCACGCTCTCCCATCTTGAATCTATTCTACCTTCTTAATCTCTTGAGTCTACTTGCGGACGATGGCCTCCAAGCGAAGAATGTCGCGTGCGGATGACAATCCTGCAACCAGCAACAAGGCTTCGGGCAAAGGCATCACTATCAATCCAACTGCGGTTCCAGTCGTAAGTAATGTATTTTTGAATTGATAGATGCTTGCTTTGATTCTCGTATGAGATACGTTAGGCCCCATACTACGATGCAGGAGTATAGGTCATGGGAAAGGATAAGTTTCATCTCACCTACTTGAAAGAGGGAGTTTGTGAAGTGCATATATCAAGGGAAGATAATTGCACCTAGTTACATATGACTTGTTTGCTAGTAGAGCAATTACAATGAAAAATTAGTTAAGCGTTATGAATGGCATAGTCATCAAAAGAACGACATTAAAAGATTGTGCATACAAGTGCTAGATTAAAGTATAGTCAAGGGTTACAAATGGCATAATTACTAAAAGAATATGACATTGAGAATCATGAATGGAAAGTACTAGTTTAAAGTTTAAATACTTCAAAAGTACTTAGCCTAAGAGCTCAAATATTAAAAAAAACTAGATTCTAGGTCAATGCAAGGCATGTTCGAGTCTAAATACTTGAGATCATCTCGCACTTATCTTATTAAATATTCACACATTATGTCTATAACATGTTTGATATATGAGGACAATTTTCTAGTTGCCTCATGACTTGCCTAAAGCTAGTACAAGAAATTAATCATAAGGGTTAAAACTAAGATGTCTTGAGATCCGTCGGATAACGATGACTTTTGCCAATTCAAATTCAGGGTTGGGTTATCAATCAAGGTAAGTGACCTATAGAACTTACATCATGAAAAGTGTTTGAATCCTTAACATATGCCCTAGCCAAAGAAAGGAAGTATTAAGAAACATTTTTGCATAGTATTGCTCTTAGATCCCAAGGGGGAGAGCAAATATACGATGGAAATGTTATATCATCTATTCTTGCATTGGTTCATGGAAAGAATGCAATTGGTTTTGTTGATTGATCGAACAACATCCTAAATTCTTTTACATTCAACTGGTTGTTAGTTGTTGTTTGGATGATTATTCCAAGTGCTTGTGATTTATGATAAATTCATGGCAAGGGTCTGTGATGACAAGTCGCCATGGGAATAAAGGAATGTTTTCTTGAAGAATGATATTAGGGCTAAATGCCTTGTTTGTGCTTGATTCTTAAAGGATTTAATTAAGGAAGGATATATTGCATGGGTGGATCACCTTCATGATCGCACCGCGTATTAACCCAAGAGGGCACTGCTCGATTCATGGGCGGAAGGTCGAGTGGTGAAAAGGCCAACCACGGGAATGATGTTTCGCTCCTAGACAACTTGCGGGTCAGTTGGAGCTCTGGATAACCCTTGTTAGGTCTAGAATGGAGTTGAAGACCTCCGTGGCCCCCAACATATGGGCATGTTGGGAGATCCTATTCTAGATAAAGGATTGAGTGTGTGGTGCCATGTGAATTGGACCAATTACTTCTGCAGGGTAGAAGGGATATTTCTGTTGGATAGAAGCGATATATAATTTCTCCTGTATGGGCGGGAGACAAAGATTAACTTGAAGATAAGTTAAGGAACTTGTTTGAACTTGTTTGTCAATAGATTGCTTTGCTCTGTTTTCGTGTCTGCGCTATAAGTTATGTGAACGAATCCTGTTCCCTAAAAGGCTTAATTAATGAAGTTGACTTTAAGTGTCACACATAAATGTGGTAGGATCTAATTAGATAACTAAAGCTATTAAGGGAAGCGGGTGGGCGGAACCCCAACGGGTCCGTCCTACGACAGGGTGGTCCCAGAGAACTAGGAGGTTTCTCATAAGTTTTTATCGTCATTTGACCTTTTAGTATTGTTAGGTTAGAACTCGATTCATACGGTTTTAGGGGACCGGAATGGGACTATGCCCTATGGGCAAAGAGGTTGAGCAGCACATCCCTCTCGTTTCCCATTCTCTTTGAACCAAGTGCGGCATGGGTCTACTTCGGATTGGGTATCTCTCCGTAAAGTAGGATGTCCAAAAACCGACGCTAGAATGCTAACAGGAGACCTTGACAACTAGGAACCTGAATTTCAGGTCGATCCTAGTGGGTTCGGTCGTGAACGTTCTGTTGCGAGGCTGATTCGGGAAACCCTAGGTGATAAAACTCGAAACATTCCCTGGGAGTGCTGGGCAGCGACATTTAGATTCATTTCTCGATAGACCGCTAAAAGAGTGCATGGAAAGCCGATGGGCGGGCACCTCATAGCTCCCCATAGTCAGAGCTACTCTTTATCATAGACAGCAATACATTTTGCCCCTAAAGTTCTTGCCTAAATTAATCATGATTTTAACCAGCATGATTGACTAATTACAACATATATACTCATATGCTTGGATCATAGTAAAGCAAATGTATCAAAATTAAAAGTACATAGAAGATTAAAAATAGTTTGTGTTCACACTTTTAAAGAACTTTTAGAAGGATTCCACTATCTCAAGGATATGTGGAGAAGCACATTACTTACATGTCAGATATTGTTCACTACAAGTCCTAACCTTTCTATTATCTAACTTGAAATAGAAGTTACACAAGGGCTCATTGGACATTAAGTGGATTTCTTGTCTCAGAAAAGAAATGGGTTACTGACTCTTTATGCTAACTACATGACCATTCCTCCACAAGGTAACCATATTTATGACAGCTACATGTGTCTCATCTCTCGGGTATCTTGATCCAAGCTGATCCACTCCCCTCGCAAAAGTTGCCATCTTCTATATCAAAAGTGAATGCATAGAGTTTGTTTAGAGATGAAATAATTGTAATTAAAATAGAAAATATGGTAAGTAAAAAGTGACTAATACAACAATTCATCTAAGCAATACCTATATTAATTAAATCAAGGCATATGAATCAGTAAAAAGGATTTACCTCAATGTAAGATCTCATTAGTTGACCCTACACTCTATTGTCTCATCAAAATGTATTCTTTTGACCTACCATTATTCACCTAATAGTTGACTCATCCATTCCTTGGATAATGGACACTTGGCATTGATAAGTAATCTTCGGTTTCTTCAGAACTTCATATGAGCCAAACATATGTACAAACAATGAAAATGGAATAAACCAACTAAGATGCACATCTTTGGAGCTTGTGATATGTTTCATAGTACTATTGATATCACATTTAATATTGGACTTACATGCTCCTTGACAACACCAAGCTACCAATCAACCATTCACAACTAGATAGTGGTAGTAATGGGACATGCTACAATCTCTAACTTTCTACTACATATAATGAATTATAAAATAAGATATTTTGAGTTGCAAGTTTACTTGTAGAGTTATTATCATAGATCAAAGATCCTATGTCTTCATGCCAAACATGTAGCTTGCTACTCAAACATTCCTTTGGTGCAAAAGAATAAAAAATGATAAAATTTAGAAACTTACTATTTTGTTTATATTTTGCAATGTAGTTCTCATCATTAGATATAGATCTATTTATGCATATAAATATGTTGGAACAACACTTTTGTTTTTGTACTTGTCTCATTAAACACTTTTTTGAACTCTAAAATTCTATCTTTCCAATGTTTGTTGGGGTCTGTAACATTCTTACGCTTGACCTTGAAACTCCCTTGAGTACTTGGGTGCATCAAAATCCAATCCAACTTATAGTATTTATCACAAATCCAAATATCGCCATTATCTTTCTTATTGAAGACCCCCATTGCAAGTATGTTATTGATGCTTTTTCTCTGTGAAGATATCTATATTAACCAAATACAAAAGTTACCTATTAGTATTTTTTTATGTGCTTTTATTATTACATGTAAGTAAATTTGTCTATATATAGAATCATTAGTATAACAATATTCTCATGCACAAGCATCCCTTTGTCATTTCACATATGCAATTCTAATATTATGCAATGCTATGAGATCGCAACACTGATGCTATCTCATGATATTCCATGGTTTTAGAATGTAAATAAAATTATCATAACAAGATCAAAAACTAATAAAATATTTTTTTATTCATGGCATTTTAATTGTGGATTTCTAAATACAAGAATGTACTAATGTTACAAACTTAATATTCAAATTACTAGATATTTCTTTCAATCAATCCTAACTAGATGTCAACAATAATAATTCATAAAAAATACTTACAACATAAACAATTTTTTTAATATTTAATCACAGGAGAGAGCAATGTACCTGAGAAACTTTGAAGCCTTCAATCCCAAGGCTGTTAGAAAAGAAGTCAATTTTTGGACAATAGGTGTATCTCGCTAAGACGGAGGCCTAAGATACAATAGCAAAAGGTAGTTTAACTTAGATTATGCATAATTTGAAAATGTTTTTTCTAAACAAAATGAGATTTAACCATATATTAGTTTTAGAAAAAGGACGTTGTACCTGCTATTCTTTTCAGAAAGGAGGCCCAGAGATGTTAAACAAGAAGTTGAGTTCTTACAAGATCATTGTTCCTTCACTGTGAGATTCCTGGAGTACAAAACAAAAGAAATCTTAGGTCAAAGCATGCATATAACTTACATAGGCTTTGTCCAAATGAGTTGAAATTTAACAATGGAGCAACATTAAAAAATGATAATATACATGTAGCTCAAAGATATTAAAGAAGTTGAGTTTTTAGAAAATCACTATTCTTCAATGTGGAAGATTCTTGGAGTACAAAAATAAAGGAAAGCTCAATATGCATATAACTTGTATAGATCTTGTCCAAATGAGATGAAATTTAACTACGGAGCAACAAAAAAATAAGATAACGTACCTGTAACTTTATTCATAGAGAAACCCAAAGATATTGAAGAAGAAGTTGATTGTTTAAAATATCATTTTTCTTGATTGTGAGAGACTCCTAGAGTACCAAAACAAAAGAGAGGTCATGTCAGAGCGTGTACATAGCTTACACAGGTTTTTTCCAAACAAAATAAAACTTTACCATAGAACATCCATATTGGAAGAGAACAATATACTTGTAAATTTTGTATTAATAAAATCTTAAGGCTTTTGTAGAATAAGCTCCACTCTCATAAGACATGTGAAACTCACTCTATGTTTGTGTAGAGACAATGAAATTTTACAAGGTTGCAGGTATGGCAAGCAACAATGAGGCTATAAAATTTCATCATTAGTAAATAAATAAGCAAGGAAAGAGAAATGATAAATTTGAGTTTCACCTAAGAAAGAGGGAAAAACTGAAAAAAGAACATATAAAAATTCAAACATAAAAATTTAAGAAAATAAAAATTTGAGTCATAAACTTTCAGGAGTGATAACCTTGTATTCCCCACATTTTCCCTTATTTTATTATTGAGGGAAGATTTGGGCCAAGATATGACTAAAAGATTCATATTACATAAATTTGATATCCTAGCTCTCTCATTGGTTAGGCCTATTTTTGTTTATTCACTCCTTAAGGGGCAAAAAAGAGAGTCCATATTTCTCCTAATGAGACCTAGCTATCTCTAGCAGCATTCTAGTACTCAATTAGGGTAACCACATTATAATCATGCAAGATTGAGAGTAGGTCAATTATCACATTTGGTTCATAGTGAATGAGAGACAAAGGGAGATAAACTCTACCTCTCTACTCGTAATCTCATCTCCATTTCCCTCAAATGACACGTGATTGAGATCTAAGATTGAACCCTAGAAAAAGTCAACATCCTACTCTTGTCCTAAATTTCCATATGAGGAAAGCACATGATGTATTAGGTTCACCCAACCATCGATTATTTTCCAATCACAAAAAAAAAATCACGCACTTTCCATTTGCACATGGTTTTCTTTAGTTTTCTAAATATATCACACGATCACATTGTTTGACATTTAAAAATAGCTTTCCTAATTATTTCCTAGTATTGGATCCATTTCATATCTTTGTTAAACACAACATGAAAGCAGTGTGAAGACGATCCTTCAACAACATTTGTATTATTAATTAATAATTTTTACATCAAATTCTTGCTCATAGAGCCAGATATAAAATCTACTCTCTGTTTTAGAGCTATAAATAGCCCATAATTTTCAATCTCTTGATGCTTGTTGTATGGTACTTCTATTGATTTCCTCTCCATCATAGAACTAGCTATGTAATTACTCTTTTTGACCAAAGCCCTACATAGTTATTTGTTGCCATAGGAGGAAACCTTTTGTACAAATTCTTCCTACATAGAGGTTGGTCAAGTGATTGTAGATGGAACAAATCTGGCTCAAATTGAGCCCCATTAGTTGCCCTTAGGGGAGTACAACTACTTAATCATACCCGTCATTTGGCATAAGCAAAAAATAATAATAATTTTCTAGATGTATTTTGTACATGAATTGCAAATCCAAGGGAGTAACCAATTCCTTCTCAAGTAATATTTTATTGGGTTAAAGAGAATGACCATAGTTTTCTAATTTTAGCACTCATAATAAACCAACTAGAATTTTCACTATTCAATTCTTTGATAGAATTTACAATGCACCTCTAGCTAGAAGTACACACTTTCACAAATATGCGCATTTTGTTGTTATGTGTGAGTAATCTCGAATTTTCATTTGTTCTGTCTTGTATACGAGTTGAATAATGCTTGCAGGCTATTTCAACCTGAGCTTATTCAACTAACAGTGTTTGTGCATCCACTTATCAGCATGAATTTGCTAGATTTCTATTAGCAATCCATGATCTTATGGCCTTAGACATAGTGTATAGTTATGACGACCATAAAGTCATGCGTTATGGACCAGGAGGTTTACAAAATCAAGAATAACATCAATGTGGATTTGTATATGTACAAACCTAAAAACAAGAGTTCGATTGAGATAGATTATGACATCTATTTGTATTGAAGGAATAATTTATACTAAGTTTAGTTAAAAATAGACAACCTATGAATAAAGTTTAGTTATACATTAATAAAATTTTTAATCTACCCATTGACGTCAATGGACAACCTATGAATATCTATTCGTAGGTTGTCCACTATAAAGAATAAACATAAGCAAAAATTAATTTACCCATTCATATGCTAAGTGTAGATGTGTAGATCCCTCTAATGAGGTGGTTCATCATCAATGTCTACACATGTTGAGCTTGCTATCTCAACACTTCCCCTCAAGCTCAATTGTATCTCTGCGATTCCAAGTAAGCTTAGAAATTTTCAAAGTTTCTTTGTACCCAATGCCTTTGTGAAAATGTTAGCTATCTGATCTTGTGTGGTGACATATACCAAGTTGATCTCACCTGCAAGTACGTTCTTTCTTAAAAGTGGCAATGCATCTCAATGTGTTTTATTCTAGTATGGAATACCAAGTTCCTAACTAACTGTATATTATTGCTCATGTTGTCACATTGAATGAAAAATCAACCATCACCTTACATATCCAAATCACCCAATAAATTTTGCAACCGTACCACCTCACATGATGCCATAGCAGCACCTCTGTACTCAACTTTTATACTCGATAAAGCAAATGTAGGCTGCTTTTTGCTACTCTAGATAACTATTGAACTACCAATGGAAAACATGAATCCACTGCTGTAGATCTTCTATCAGATCACTTATTATATCTACGTATCCAAACACTTATGTATCTTTACCTACCTCATAAAAAAGTCCATAATGCAAAGTGGACTTCACATACCTAATTGCATCTAAATGAGGCTTTCTAAGCATCTGCAGAAGCTGACTGACAAGACCAATAGCATAACTTAAGTTTGGCCTTGTGGTAGTTAGTGTAAATGAGACTCCCTACTACTAATCTCCTGAACATAGTAGGGCCTTCTATCTCATTCCCACCATCAGCACTCAACTTCACATTTTCCTCCAATGGCATTGAAAGAGGCTTACACACTATCATACCATGCTTGGAAAGCACATCCAACCTATATTGCCTTTGGAAAAACCATATATCATTATCATATTTGATCACGTCAATACCAAGAAAGTACCTTAGGTTTGGTGCACAAATCGGATGTTGTATGCACGTGTAGTGAATATTGGAAGATCCCCAAGAACAAAAAACTCTATAAAAGCTTCATAAAAGCAAGAAGAGAGTTTGCATGACATGAGACAAAAAGATAAATTGGGTGCAATCTCCCCCCATGCCTTGTGTGAGCACTTCACAATGCATGTATTTATAAATTTATTAATCTCCAAGCTAAAAAATAGCCCACTTTACAATTAGCATGCTTTTGGATTTTGTGTTTGCTTTTGCCCAAATAAAGAGTAAAGATTTTGGGCGTCCAAAAATCGGGTTGTGCCCAAATACAATGTCAGATAATGAAATATTTAAACCAAGTACCTATGCGCATACAAAATAATAAATGTTTGTCAAGCTCTTTAATAAATAAGCGCACCTAAATAAATATTGGTGCCACGCCTTTAGTGATAAGGCATGCGCCCATCAAAAATGGTAATTCTTCTAGGTAATTTGAATACACACCATCGCCTAGTACTTCCCAACACCATCACTACCTGCTCTACACATAAACTAAAGCATTGACAATTGTTAGAAAAATAATAAGATAAAACCCACAAAAGTGAATACCTAGTAGTCTTCAGCTACAAAATAATTAAATAGGTTGGAGCTCTGTCCTAACCTTAATTTAATACGAATGCACTCTAAACTCATAAATGTCCATTAATTTAATATGTATTTTGTGGAATCACTGGCTATGGAATCACCCACGTGCACATTAAATTAATCTGACACAGTGTTATCACTCAAATATCATTGGATTTGGCATACATTCTCACAAAAAATCATTGAGGAGGGGAGATCTTGATGTTTTTTTTTTGTAAGATTGAAGCATAGTCAAGCATAGTGTCTCTTGACACTGATCTAGTGTCTCTTGACACTGATCTAGTGACTCTTGTCACTTGTGTCATTTGACACAATCAGCTTTGCCACTGATCAAATCTAAGTTTTTGTACTACTCCTGCATGAAATCAAGGAGGGGAAGACTCAATCTTTGAAATTTTCAAGTTCAAAGGGCATACTAGTCACCTAATATCTCTTGATACTAATCACCTAGTGCTTCTTGGTACTTGTGCTCAACTCTTCTGTTGTGCTGAAATCTAAAATTTTTGGAGCTGATTTGTTGTTGGTCTTGCAACCTCAACATGGGAAAGGACTTACTAACAATTTGATTCAAAGAGGTCGAGCTTCACACCTAGCAAACCTGCATCAAGCTCATCCTAATGAAGAAGGGTCTTTGGGCCATCACAAATGGCAAAGAGAAGAAGCCTTTGGATGTGGACCTTGTAGTCACATGAAAAATGAATTATGATATGGCACATGCCATTATCAAACTGGAATTGGATGATAGCTACATCCATCTCTAATGATACATGGAATAGATTAGATACTTTGTTTGGTACACAATCAAAGTCATCTAATTTTGGATTACTGATTGAATTTTTCAAGCTAGATATGAAACCTAAAACATCTCTTGCAACTCATTTAAACTGCATGGAAACTATCCTTACTCAACTTGCAGGGATTGATGATCTCAAGATGGATGAAGATATTTGTATTGGTGTGTTATTAAAAAGTATGCCTGCTGACTATAATAATGTGTCAACTACATTGATCAACATGTCTAGTCCTAAAGTGGTTGACATTAAGGCCTCCCTACTAGAAGAAGAAAAGAAGGTAAAATCCAAAGAAGAATCAAGCACCTCTAAAGATGAACAAATGTTGTATGTAGGTGCTAGGTAGAAGGGCAAGAAAGATCAACTGGTATGTGACTTTTGCAAAAGGATCGGGCACACGGAGAAATTCTGTCATGCCAAGACACCAAGAGAAGGAAAAACCTCATTGGTCCTTCTATTCTGATGGACTTTTTTAGCCTTGTATTGCCTAACCATAATGCTTCTAACATAAGCTTGTAAACTCCTCATGTATCCTTGTACTATAGCCTTTGTACACTTTGTGAGGCCCTTGTTACAGCCTCTAGATGTCCACCATGTTTGTGGTACCCACACTTAGACTTTTCAGCCATAGCCTCTAGTGTTTACCACGTTTGTGATATGCCCACACTTTGTAGGTGGTGCTTACTAAAGCCTCTACACACTTTTTACTTTCTGTTTGTGATTGAGGAGGGGTGTTGAGATTTTCAATCACATCCATGCTGCCTCTTTGTATGAAGCAGATGGGCTGAGGATATGCACACTACTTGAATCCCATAGGCATAGAGGGGAAGACTGCCACCTACCCTGTTCCATATAACATTGTACTTGGATGTCGCTTTCATATATGATGAATGCAATGTCATTGTCTTTTTGTTCTTTAGCTTAATGTACTTGATTTTCTTGTGTTTGTACTTCCAGTCTAGTCTTGATTCATGTCATGTCCAAGTTGGTGCGCAGATCGGTCGTCGTATGCGTGTGTAGTGAGCGTCAGAAGGTCCTCAAGAACAAAAGAACTCTACTTTTTGCACACAAATCAATGTAGAAAGCTTGCACGACATAAACAAGAGACCAATTGGGTGCAATCTCCCCCCATGCCTTGTGTGAGCACTCCACAAAGCATGTATTTCATATATTAATCATCTTCAAGCTCAAATAATAGCCCAAATTATAAAATAGCACGCTTTAGCTTTTGAGTTTGCTTTTGTGCCAAATAGAATTAAAGCTAATGGGCGCCTAAGAAATCAGGCGTACCCAAATACAATGTCCAATACAAATATCTAAATCGTGCGCCCATGCGCATACAAAAATAATAAATCAATATCAAGCGCTTTGATAAATAAGCGCGACAAAATATAGGCGCCATGCCTAAGACATGCGCCCATCAAAATATTGACGATAAATTTGAATACACGCTATCCTCCAATGCTTTCCACTGCCACCACTGCTATCTCTACACATCAGCTAAGGCATTCACAATCGTTAGTAAAATAATACAATTAAATCGACAAAAGTGAATACCTAGCAGTCTTCAGCTACATAAATAAATTGGTTAGAAATCAATCCTAACCTTAATTTATCACGAGTGCGCACTCTAAACTCATAAATATTTATTAATTTAAATATGTATTTTACAGAATCACCCGCTATGGAGTCACCCATGTACACACTAAATTAACAAAACGCCCGAAAAGGATAGGCGTCCCCATCGGCTCCTCGCACAAAGAATCCACTTTGTGTATGAGACCCAGTAATAAAATCTTACGGAATCCACCATGGCATGGAATCCACCGTGGAATATGCCTCCTAGCATCATACCCACGGGGTGGGATAGCAATTGTCCTCAATTGCTATTAGCTCAATGTGGAGCTAGCGGAGTGGGGAAAGCATTTAAGTCTCTAGCGTGCATCCATTGGGCCTCTTCAACAGGATGGTTTTTAAACTTGACCAAATATCTAGAATATCTACGGCCAGTTCTAGTGGTCATAAAGTCAGTATCTATAATAGTTTCAAGCTCAAGGATTTCAGTCTCATCATCTAGCAAAGGTGGGTTTTCATAGACAAGGTGTACAGGTAATTGGCCTTTAAAGGGTCATAATAAACTAATATGGAAGGTGTTGTGGATTTTCCAATGTTGTGGTAGTTCTAGTTTAAATGCATTGTCATTGATTTTGTGTATGATCTTGAATGGTCCATAGAATCTAGGTGCTAATTTCACAACTGGGTGTTTATCTACACTTTGTAATCTACGTTTTTCTATGCGTAACCAAACATAATCATCAACTTTAAAGTTCATAGCTTGTCTTTTCTTATTTGCTTGTTTTGTATATGATTGCTGGGCTTTGGCAATCATATCTTTAACTTCATCAAAAATAGTGGCATGCATGTTAGCAATATCATCAGCAATCTGAATTTTGTTTGATAATGATGCAACATGTGTAGGCAATCTATATCCATAAATAACTTCAAATGGTGCTTTCTTTGTAGCTGTATGTGGTGTATTATTATATGCAAACTGAAGTAAATGTAGATATATATCCCATGTGTGTGGTTTTGAAATAGTGTAAGCACGCAAAAGATCTAAAATAGTATTGTTAGTAGCTTCTGTTTGTCCGTTTTTTTCAGGATGAAATGCAGATGAAAAATCAATCCTTGTTCCGAAGTTAGCAAACAAAGTAATCCAAAAATTATTACAAAATCTAGAATCACGATCAGAAATAATAACTTTTGGTAAACCATGATTAGTAAACACAGTTTTCAAAAACAATTGAGCAGCTTGAGATGCAGTTAAAGTTTTCTTGCATGGAATGAAATATGCTTGTTTGCTAAACTTGTCTACAACAGTCCAAATCATATCATGGTTAGCTTTAGTGTTAGGTAAACCAGTAATAAAGTCCATTGAAATATGTTCCCATGGTCGTAATGGAATAGATAGTGGCATTAGTAAACCATATTGTTTACCATGGTGTCTAACTCGTTGACAAACTAAACATTCAGATACAAAGTTAGAGACATCAGTGTCCATATGTGGCCAATAAAAATCTCCAGTCAACAATGTACACAAAGTAGATATAATACCTCTATGACCTTGATATGGAGGACAATGAATCTCATGCAAAACAAATGATCTAAAAGGAACTGTCACACACAATTTATTTTCATAAAACATGAATCCATTATTGTAAGACAGTGAATCAATAGGAATCCAATTATTTGCAACTAATTTATTCCAATTAGCTTGAAAAGTAATATTCTGATGATAAGTATCTTTCATAGGGATAAGGGAATCAAATGATATAACAGAAATATTATGAATTGTCGGTCTTCTACTCAAAGCGTCGACTACAACATTCTCTTTTTCTAGTTGATATTGTATAAGGGGATGAAAACTTTGGATAAAAGCTGACCATTTAATGTGTCGGTCAGATATTTGTGGTTGACTAAGGAGATGTCTAATGCTTTGTTGGTCACTTTTAATCATAAATTTAGAACCCATTAAGTAATGTTTCCATTGATGTAAGGCTTGTACTACAGCTAGCAATTCTTTATCATATGTAGAATATTTAAGTTCAGATGGTTTCAGTTTACATCTAGAGTAGGCTATGGGATGATTATCTTGCATAAGGACGGCTCCTATTCCAAATCCACTAGCATCAGTAACTACTAAAAAGAATGGTCTACTGAAATCAAGTAGTTGTAATACAGGAGCATGGGTTAAAGCATGTTTCAATAAATCAAAATATTTTTGTTGATTGTCAAACCAGTTATAGACAATACCCTTCTTTAAAATTTTTGTCAAAGGTAAAGCAAGTAATGAGAAATTTCTCACAAACTTTTTGTAAAAACTAGCAAGACCTAGAAAAGAACGTAACTCATGCACATTTTTGGGTATGGGCCAATTTAAAATTGCTTCTATCTTTTTAGGATCAACTTTAATACCTTCTGATGAAACAATGTGTCCTAGATATTCAATTTCTGTTTGGAAGATTTCACTCTTTTCTGGATTAGCATACAATTGATTGTCTTTTAACAACTTGAAAACTAAAGACAAATGTTCATAATGCTCATTCTCATTTTTATTGAATACCAATATATCATCAAAGAATACTATAACACAATGCTGATATTTCAGAAATATGCGATTCATCATGCGACTAAATGTAGCTGGTGCATTGGGTAGACTGAAAGGCATCACTAGAAATTTATAATGTCCAAATTGTGTTCTAAATGCAGTTTTGGATATATCAGATTTATGCAATCTTACTTGATGATAACCAGATTTAAGATCTATCTTACTGAATATGGCAGATCCTTGTAGTTTATCCATAAGATCATCTACCCTAGGAATTGGATATCTATTCTTAACAGTAATTTTATTTAGGGCACGATAATCAATGCACATGCAATAAGTATTATTATTCTTCTTTACTAATAAAACAGGTGCACCAAATGGAGAACTACTAGGTCTAATTGATCCTCTGTTAAGCAATTCTTCTATTTGATTTTGAATTTCTTTCTGTTCAATTTGGTTATGCCTATATGGTGCTTTACATGGTGGTTGTGTTCCATGAATTAAATCTATTTTGTGATCTTCAGGTCATGAAGGTGGTAGTCCAAGTGGTAAATCATCAGCAAAACAATATTGAAATTGTCCAAGAAATTGTGTATACCTAGGATGTATCTGTTTTTCTTTAGCTTGAAGTTCATTCACCCATATTAAATAAGAGTTGCTACACTACAAGATATAGGCCTTATACCGACGTTTAAAGCGACGAAAATACAAACAACAAAATTTTCCCCCGTCGTCGCAAAAAGCGTCGTTATTAACGACGCCATAGAAATGTCGGTATTGGCATCGCTATCAGCGTCACTATTGGCATCCCTATGTGTGTCGCAAATGCGACGCCAATACCGACGCTGATAGTGACGGTTTGCGATGCGCATAGCAATGCCAATAGCGACACGAGCAGTAAAATTTGCGACGCTAATAGCGACGGTAACAGGGATTAAAAAAAATTTGTGGCAGGGCAGCAAGCTACCCTGCCACATATAGCATTGTGTGCTTTATGAGAGCCATACAAAATAGTTTCTGCACTACTGTGTACAATGCGCTTGCAAACAAAAAGAATGTATACTGAAATCATAAAACTGATACATGAAATAAATACATGATCGCATAAAAAGCGATTGGTACAATCATGACAGGATATCACTAATACATAGAACATGTCTACATAGATTAGGCAACTCAAAAATAAAGGTGTGTGAGCTCCAGGGATTCAAGGGCGAGCTATGCATCCTCGTCCCCCGAAAGCTCATCCCGCCGCAAAGGAGCATCGAACGGACTTTGCAGAAAAAGAAACAACACATCAGTCCACCATACAATAATGCATTCAAATATCTCATGGTAACTACAGACAAGAAAGATGAGTGACTTACAGGGCCACCGCATCTATACAATCGGTCGATCAATGCATTGAGACCGTGCTTCTCTGCACATCGAGTCTCAAGGCCAGATGGATCGCGATTTATAATGGAGTGCTGCAAAGAAAACAAAATGCTAACTATTAGAAACATGATTGTCAGTACAAAGAATATTTCAAAAAAACAAACAAGCAAAACAAAACAAAAACTTACAAAGTCCTCCAAATATGTCCTGTGACCGCCACTCCCAAGATGATGGACCACTCCGGCCTCGAGTCGTGCCCTTGCCGCCTCGCGCTGTTGACTCCAACGTCTTGGAGAAATCCGTAGCCTCCTCCCTCAGTCGGCGCCAGTCGTCTGCATCTAACCACTCGGGCTTTGCAGCCCCACTCTTGATTGCCTTGTGTGCATCGGGATCGTCTATGTGACATGTATGCACACATGCAATCCATCATCCAACCTGTAGAGAATCTATCTACTGCGGTTGGCACAGAAAACTCCTCGTGCAAGGATGCTACTATGTAGTCCTTGCTCCCCTCCGGTATGTTCTTCCAATAATCCAAGACATTGTGCCGAAAAACTTGTTGCCACAACTCTCTCATACGAGCCATCACCCTCCTCCCCTCATCATTCATGATGATGGCTCGTGACCTACTATCGACCAGATATCCACAACCCCTAGGAGTCTGCCTAAGATGAATCCTCTCCCACCTGCGTCCACGCTCCTAGGCATATCCAGGAGACCCCTCTGCATCCGATGTACCGATGGGGGTAATCTCTCTCGGAGTGGCATCCAAAGGGGTGCCACCTATACCGACGGCTGCGCAAAAGCCGAAGTAATTGGAGTAGATGTCCCCACAGGTGTGATAAATCTTGGAGGTGACGCAGCTCCAGCTGAACGACGAGACGGAGACACCACATCCATGTCTCCACAGCATCTACCTAAGCCACGAGAGCAAGGAGTCGCACATGTATCCCGTGTCGACCGCGGGCTCACTGCCTCTGTATCTCTGCAGCATCCCCTTGATCCCAATGCACTCCCTCCCTCTGGCCCAAGTCGTGAGCGTCGAGATCGTCTACTCGAAGCTGAAGCATCCGATCGCGCTGAAGCAGATCTAGCAGAGCGCCCTGACGAAGAACGAGACAGCTCCTGGTCTGCCATCTCTCTGAATCTGGCGATCTGGTCTGGAGACATGCGTGCGAAGATGTCCTGTAACTCCTCATCGCTCATCCCTCGACTCATCCTGAAAATGTCACCTGCATAGACAAAAAATGATGTTAGAATCATCAATTTAAGTCATACAAAGCACAGTAATATAATCATTAAAAAAAATCTCACTTAAAATACATATCTTATGTACCCTTATAAGCGATTGGTCAACGAATTGAGTGGATGCTCCAAATATGAAGTATCCTATGGTCCCATGTTAATCTCCTGACACAACTCCGCATACACTAGAAGGTCGATAGACATGTCACCACAAAAGAATGAGTCCCCGTCTCGTTCTCAAAGAATTCTTGGACTCCTGTATTTCCATCATTGTTAGCTGATGCTGGCTCCAAACTTTCGACGGCCTCCATCCCTTGCAATATCGACCCCTCTATTTGCATACTATCTTCATCTATGCTCAGAACATCGCTTTGATCATATACTCTTGCACTTCGGGGAGTTGAAGGTATAACATACCACCATCGAGGTTATCGAGGGTTTGGATAGAAGATTACTTGTTCACAAACACAAGAGAGTTCAAACCATTGTGACATAAACCATGTCGTAATACAATTAGCAAGCAAATGACTCCATGCACCTGTTCACAATGGGCCGGCAACACAAAGGTGTCACGCAAATCCTTCCATTTTTTTTCGAAATCTATTTCGAGAAATCCAGATGGACCTCGTTGAACTATTGCTCCAGCTCCTCCAAGTACCACTTTGAACCACTACCTATCGAATAGTATCATGGAGAACCTACGGTGATCCACCGTAATAATACCTTGCAAGTTCCCAAAATACTCCATCTCATCCACAACCGTGTTTGGATCCATTGCTCGTCGCCGGCTCTCTTGCTCGAACCTTGCCATGACACCACAGTCCATTGTGGAGTGCATTTTGTTAATACGCTCCACGCGAAAATGCCGTCCGCGCAACCACGCTGCACTATATATTTTGTACTATACATTGAAACACTCAAATTATATGTCGCATATAAAATTTAGATACAACATATTCTAAACCCCTCATCACCTTTGGACTACATCCCCTTGAGAATTCCCATTCCTCCATTGAGACCTCTACAACTGCATTAGAGGGCTTTGAGTATCTTAGAGGGGCTCTACTCAATGTTGCTTGCTCAGTGTGGTTTATTAAGGGATGCAAGGCCTTTAGCAAGGTATAACTATGTTCTATGCGTTAGTCTTCATGCTACTTAGTTTTCATGCTATATACTACTTAATTGCATACTAGTGGGTTTTGAGTCCTGACTATCCCAGTGATACACTGGGTTGTGCCATGTGTTAGGGCTCAAATTGCATCATCTATCTTAGTACTTGTAAGCATGTAGGTGCATGAAATCAATATAAGTATCTTTTCAGTCATGACGAATGAAAGATCTTTAGGGCAGTGCCCGTATAGGGTCGATGATGCTTGATTCTACTACTTTGTTCTTGTTTCCTAGAAATTAGTCATATCTATAATAAGTTATTTGTTCAAGAATGATCGTGCTGAGAGTATTTTGATTCATAATTTTTAGGTGAGCAGTGCTTTGTAAATGATTATGATGTATATATTATGTCTGCATATTAGTCCTAAAGAATTAATTATCAATGTGCATGTAAATCAATTCAAGAAATTATATGCAGTAGTAGGAATATTTTAGGCAAAACTAGTGTTTCTGTATTTCTATTATGGTCTATTGAGGCCATAAAATAAACTAAAGAAAATAATCATCAATTAAAGAGAAATACAATAGGGAACATTCATACTCATCCCTCAAATGTTACATATATATCATAATATGCATTAATCATGCATGTGTGTGTGTGTGCGTGTGCGTGTGCGAAGTAATATCATGAAGTAGCGATATGTGTCAGCGTACACCCTAGTTATGGGATATCAAGATGTCAAGTAAATTCTATATGCTTATGTACACTTACCCATATATTCATATATTCTTTCTAGCACAACATCAACATTGATGGTACAGAAAATTTATGAGTATCATTGAGGATCTCTTAGTCTAATAATAAACCAATCTCAACAAAAAGCATCTTAGTAATGTGGTTTTTTTGTCCTAGGTCCATGTATAAAAATTAATGCCATCTATGAAATTTATCAACTTTTATTGTAATGATTGGAAGCATCAAATGCAACAATGTAATACAAGGTTACCATGTCAAAGACAATATCAAATAGTAAAAATGTTTGTGCCTGTGTGTGGGGGGGGGGGGGGGGGGTGTGTGTGTGTGTGTGTGTACCATAGTTATAAAATTTATTCCAATCAATTATACTCATAGTCATAACCTTTGAAGAAAATATCCTATGCTCAATTTAAGGGATTCTTCTTCTATGGCAATACTTTTGGGTTCATTTTGATGAAGTACCATAATGACCATTAGCTAGGGGATCATTTTCTTTTAGTCCTTCCGTTGACTAGTTGGCATGATTACTAATTTGTTATGCCTATAAAGTTAATATAAAAACAAGGAATTATGCATATCACAATTAGATCCCCTACTTGGATATTATGAAGGATATGACCAATTTTAAGCCATCTTAAAGAGTCACCAATATACATGGCCCATGGTAAAGCACATTGCATACCATTATCTATAAGTCCATTATCGTGCATCTTAAATCTCCTAATTAGACTTTATAAAGTGTATGACCAATTTTTAGCCCTCTTAAGGAGTCGATGTAATGGTACCCATAAAAAAAGCAAAGTGCATACCATTCATGGATATGTTATCGTTCCAATATATACACACACAGGTGGCCTACATATTGAGTAGACAAAAGCTATCCATTTAAGTAGACATGCATCTCCATAAAGCTATCCATTTGAGTATACATCTCTTTCTCTTTCTCTCCCTCTCTCATTTCCTCCCCCTCTCTCTCCCTCTCCCTCTCTTTCTCTCTCATTTCCTCTCCCTCTCACAATATATCCTAACACTCTCCAAAAGCAAAAGGGAGAGGGAGAAAGAGAATGCACTCTCCCTCCCTCTCCCTCTCTTTCTCTTTCTCTCCCTCTCTCATTTCCTCCCCCTCCCTCTCCCTCTCCCTCTCTTTCTCTTTCTCTTTCTCTTTCTCTTTCTCTTTCTCTTTCTCTTTCTCTCCCTCTCTCTTTCTCTTTCTCTCCCTCCCTCTTTCTCTCCCTCTCTTTCTCTCTCATTTCCTCTCCTAAACAAGCAAAAGAGAAAGTGATTTAAACCTTAAACAAGCAAAAGAAGGAGAGAGGGAGACTTACCGATGAGATATGGCGACTGTGGGGCGGCTCCTCTTCACGATGAAGGCTCCTCCTCTCTATCGCGAATAACGGCGGCGGCGGTGGGCGGCAAGTCTTCTTCCTCTCCCTCTCTCACGACGGTCACTCTCTCTCTCGCTCTCTCTCTCTCTCTCTCTCTCTCTCTCTCTCTCTCTCTCTCAAAACACAAAATGCAAAAACGTGAAATAAACCCGCGCTCGATTTTGGCCTATTTTTTTTCCCTGTGGAGCGTCGCTATTGGTGGAATAGCGACGCAAATAGCGACGCCGGTACCCGTGTTGCTACCCGCCGTCACTATAGGCTTAAATCCTTGTAGTGCTACTTTTACGTAATGCACGTTTAGTCTGAGTATGAGTAAGCAGTGGAAAATTATTAGAAGCGTGCATACCATGCAATGTAATTTGTTTTCCTTGAAAATAAATTCTAATTGAATGCATAGAATAATCTATGTCAGGATTATACTGATGACGCCAAGGCATTCCTAAGATAATGTCACTAGACTACAAAGATACAACTAGGAAATTTCTTCGTTCAGTATATTCACCAATTTTAATTTCTAAGTTATGCACTTCTTGTGCCTAGGAATAAAGCTTTAATGCGATAATGTGTAGAAACAGTTTGTAAATTCAATTCTTTCACTAACTTTGCAGAAATAAAATCATGTGTGTTACCATCATCATGCAAAATAGTATTTTCTTTACCATGCACAAAACATTTCATTGTCAACAAAGAATGGGGAGTTGGCATACCTGGCAAAGTATCCAAAGTAGTACCAATGTCGTCATCATCTTCCGTAAAGTCAGGCATTTCCTCACGTTCTTCTTCTTCCATTGCTCCAAGATAATTGATATGGACAGGTGGCTTTTTCGATTGAGAATTGGCTGCTAGATGTCCAGGTTGATGGCATTTGTAACAAACTATGGGTTTGGCTTTAGATACATTGTTGGTAATGGCAGAAAGTTTAGGAATATTGGCATTTGGCTGTGAGGATGGCTTAGGGTTTGGATTGGTGTTTGATGGCAAAGCAAGTGGTCGTATCCAAGACTTACGGAATGAAGATGGAAGAAAACGACTTTGATTGAATCTTCAAAAATTTGAATTGAATTGTTTGGAACCATAATTACCATTAGTTTGAAATTGTTATGGTCGCTTGTCTCTTCCGCAAATCTTGTCTTCAGTGTCATGAGCCAAGGAAATTGCATCTTCAAGGGTTGTTGTCTTGAACATATTGACTTCCGCGTAGTAATGTCCAAGTAGGCCGGACATAAACTTGCGTTTGTGAGTCGCTTCAGGTACATCTTCGAGCATGCGTAGTTGCAGTAGGGCATTCCAAAAATGTTCAGTGTATTGGGAAATAGGTTCACATTCTCTTTGCTGTAGAAGATCCCATTGCTTAATAGTTTTTTCATGGAACTGAGGAGGAAGGAAATTCTGCAAAAACTTCTTTTGGAAAGTCTCCCATGTAGTGGAACAATCAATGCTCTTACGGACCACAGTCCACCATAAAGATGCTCGATCGACTAAATGGTTAGTGACACATTTAATTTTGTCTTTCTTAGCATATGTTTCTTCATGGAAGTAATCATCAAATTGACTGATAAATGCAAGTACAATCTTTTCATCTCGAGATCCATTGAAAGCACCAAATTTGAAGTTTCTTTTACTTATCTTTGTTTCTTTGCGGATGGATTGGGCTTCAAGTGTCGCATCGATGGTACTTCGTATAAGATCTTCAGGTTGCGGTCCATCTTTGTCGGTGGTAGATCATTGCAAATTGGCCAATTGAACTTGCAAATCTTATCGGGCTCTTCATTCTTCTTCGAGTTGCATCATAATCAAATCCAACTTTTGTTCCATCGTTGATTCGGGTAAATCACCTTCAGCCATAAAATCGTCCATATTTTGTTCAGTCATCCTGTAAAATCCAAAAGACCTCACACTCTCGAAATATGATTAGCGGGATGAGCATAGCTCAAAGGCGAGTATACAAGGCTTGTATATTTTGTTTGGCTTTTGTAGTCTTTGTCCTTTGCATTTGCGGTATTTGTTATCTTCGTAGAAACTGCATGTGACCTTCTGCATTTGCTGAAACTGGTTCAGCAAGTCTGCAAATATGAACAGGGTCTACCAGAGAGCAATAAATGGATTCTGTGCTTCTGCGTGTGAACTACCTTTATGGGAGTGGTTGGAGTAGGTCTTTAGTCACTTTTGTGACTTGCAGAATTTAGTAGACTTGGAAGACTTAGATGATTTAGCAGCTTTAAGCTTGATATTGCCTGCGTGATTTTCATGTAAGTGAGAACGTTGGCGGTCGTTTTGACACCGACCAGTATATACTCTTGCCGCCCAATGAGGAATTTGTTGAATGAAGCTTTTATAAGCTTCTTATAACGCTTACTAAGCTTTAAGTTAAAGCTTTTAAACTTTTGAGCTATGGAAGCTTACTGTCAATCTGTTTATAAATAACTTAAAGAAGAAGATGTCTATGTGGTCCTCCGTCTACACAGGCTGGTCCTTCGCGATCAGAGAGTGCATAAGGGGGTTCTTGACTGCCAGGAACACACCGGTATCGACCGTTCGTGACAAAACTGACTGTAGAGCTCGTTCGTTCCAAGAGCTCCGCCTTCGCGCAAGATGGTAAGCAATTGGAAGCTCTCAATCTCAGCTTCGCTCTGATACCACTAGTGCACAGATCAGTCATTGTATGCACGCGTAGTGAGCATCAGAAGGTCCCCAAGAACAAAAGAACTCTACTTTTTGCACACAAATCAATGTAGAAAGCTTGCACGACATGAACAAGAGACCAATTGGGTGCAATCTTCCCCCATGCCTTGTGTGAGCACTCCACAAAGCATGTATTTCATATATTAATCATTTTCAAGCTTAAATAATAGCCCAAATTACAAAATAGCACGCTTTAGCTTTTGAGTTTGCTTTTGTGCCAAATAGAATTAAAGCTAATGGGCGCCTAAGAAATCAGGCGTACCCAAATACAATGTCCAATACAAATATCTAAATCGTGCGCCCATGCGCATACAAAAATAATAAATCAATATCAAACGCTTTGATAAATAAGCGTGACAAAATATAGGCACCATGCCTAAGACATGCGCCAATCAAAATATTGACGATAAATTTGAATACACGCTATCCTCCAATGCTTTCCACTGCCACCGCTGCTATCTCTACACATCAACTGAAGCATTCACAATCGTTAGTAAAATAATACAATTAAACCGACAAAAGTGAATACCTAGCAGTCTTTAGCTACATAAATAAATTGGTTAGAAATTAATCCTAACCTTAATTTATCACGAGTGTGCACTCTAAACTCATAAACGTTTATTAATTTAAATATGTATTTTGTGGAATCACCCGCTATGGAATCACCCATGTACACACTAAATTAACAAAATGCTCGAAAAGGATAGGCATCCCCATCCACTTCTCGCACAAAGAATCCACTTTGTGTGTGAGCCCCAATAATAAAATCTTACAGAATCCACCATGGCACAGAATCCACCGTGAAATATGCCTCCTAGCATCACAAGTACTCATGAGTCTAATGTTGCTCTATGAGCCACCATAGCTGCCATGCTCTAGATCTTTGTTTTTTTCACCACCTCCCTTCCATTGCACATCTACATCAAATTCTTTTAGTTGGTATCAAAGTGAGAGTATGGGAATGAAGAATTGCATTGAGGAGTGTGATGAATCGAGGTATACATCAAATTCAAAGCTTGTCATCCACCAATAAATCATATACAAGTCTTAAATCAATCCACTCCAATCGAGTACATAGATCGATAGAGCTATTATGGCTTAGATTTTGGGGCATTATTATCAAATTTGGATGCATTTGGGGTCATTGTCTACTAACAACATCCCTTGTACAATAGACTCCTTGTAGAAGAAGAACTACATGTGGCTAGAAAGCTAGGAGTAGGACGCATGGTGTTTGATGTCAATGCATATATCAATTCTCGATAGCTATGCTTCACTTTAGTACAATCATGACTTCTTCAAGTGGTCAACCCATGTCTGTGTGACATGAAACCCAATCTATCTCTTGATATTTCCCCAACACAACCCAATCCTTCATCTAAGGATGCAATGCAAAGTGAATTTCCCATGACCTTCCCTCATAATGATAGAAGAGAAAAGAGCAATAAGCTTGAATATCATGGCTAGGAGTCCATACCTCCTAAAGGAACCCTTAAAAGAGACTCTAAAGGGAAAGAATCATAGTCTTGAAACAATACATCCACAAGGGATCAAAGATACGCATGAACCCCTAAACCCCAAAAGTCCTTCTAAAAAAATCGATGATCTAAAACAATAGTTGCCCTCAACTACTATCAATACCAAACCCATTGACTTAGTAATTACTACTTCCCATCAAGATGAGGAAACACAACAGTTGCACTTTTTCATTGTGACTAGATCCACCAATTTTGTCAAGGAACATATCCCTAAGGCCTCAAAAAAGAGTGATACTAGCACAAAACCAATGAGCCTAAGTGAATCAGTAAGTCTCAAGTCAAGCTTAACCTGACTAAAGCCTCCAACTCAGTTGAAACCTAACTTGAGTTTGAGAGAATTAAAGGTAGTGGAAATTGCCCAAGATAAAAATCAAATAGTGGCTATCTACATTAAGGAAATTATCAATAAAATCATATTCATTGTTCATGTTTATGCTTAGGCTAATTTTGGAATCCTAGTGAGGAATTTGAGACATTATTTAACATGCCCCCTATTTTAGGAAGAGTAGGAGCACCTCATCTAGCAATATAGTAACCACATAGATGACCTTCTAAGACTCATTCCTGATGAGGAAGTTGAGAAGCACAATTTGGACTCCACATTCCATAATGCATTGTGCCTCTAAACCATTGAGGAGATATGAGCACCAGAATACAAACAAGAGGGTGGAAACTCATTTGAATAAGCATGGTACACTATGAGAGCCTCAACAGCTAAAATTGGAAGTCAAATAATATACATTTCAAAGAAAAGACAAGTTATATGAAAATCCCAAATTGATCCAACATACTTAGGCTTTCCTCCAAGTACTTGCCACTGTACAATGAATCGTGCTAGTTGAACCACTCTTAAATCTTTCCTTGCTTGACCAAGATCCTCACAGAAGAAGAGTTCCATGTTGCAAGTAGATGAGATTAAGGAGGTGTTGTATTTGATATTGCAGCATATCTAACCCTATTTGCAAAATTACCACAACTTCTTAAAACATATAGTGTGCTTCAATACAATCCTAACTTATATCAATGGCTCATATCTCAGTAGAGTTCCCTTGTACCATATCTTACTCACATGCACATTATAATTTTGTACATAATAGCCATTTTATTTTATGTTTTTTAAATTCATGCACACCACAAGATCAATATCCTTGCAATGCTCAAAAGCATCACAACATTTTTTTCATGCAACAAGGGAGCAAGCGAAGCAACCACTTACTAATTGGTAAGATTCTCAATATTTTTCATAAATAAAACTTCATTGACTTCCATTGCATGTGCTATCATTTTTTATCAAGTGAATGTAGACAAATAGGAGACAAAGGTGATGCTCAAGGCAACAATAATGGAGTAGTATCTTGTCGACAACATAAGCACTCAAGAACACAAGAATACTAAAGATAAGAATATGCAGAACTCTTAACACACTTCACGGGCATGCAAAAAGAAATTTGACAACAAGAAGTAGATTTTGTCAACCAAAACTCACTCCGCCTACTACATAAAACTATCTACTTCCTCAATATAAAGTACAATGGTTGGCCATTAAATTCATGTGCACCTTTTCATCAAAAACAAGTCCGCTAGCATCAATGATTATGGAAGGATCATCCCTAGAGTATCGATCTTTGTCACCCCCCAAATTTTAACACTCTCCTATCTCTTTTGGAAGGCTAAGAGCCTCATTGTATGCATTGTTATGTTAGTTTTAAAAAAAGAAAGAAAAAAAGGGGGGAAAAGGAAAAAGAAACAAAAATACATGTATAATCATAGCACCCCACCTAGGGGCTCTCAAATTAGGTACATCAGTGACCTTGATTGGCTAGCTCCCTCAAAATCCCCTAGCCTCTTATACATTCCCCAATACATCAAGGGTAAAGCACGCCTAGGGAGTCCCTCTCATCTATGGTTACACTTGTCACCCTAAGCCACTTGCACATTTCTTTCTATATTCAATCTTAGCACCATCAAAATCAACCACAAAGCACAGTAGAAAGGCATTTAGAAAGGACACAATTCTCTTCAATCATTACAAGTAGTTGCAACTACTAAAAGATTAAGATAACAAGTCTCTTAACTGTAATATCATGCCTTTTCCAAGACAATGAAGATGTCTCAAAAGTCCTTTTAAGTGTACTTTTCCTCGCCACTAAAATTTTTTCCAATCTAATCACACCTCGTGCTTAATCGACTACCCTAATATGAGGAACTAGGATATGCACATAGTTATACCTAGCATCCATGTCTTCAGTGTGCAAAGAGGAGCAAGATGTGAAAATGCATGGATCTAGAGCATGGCTATGGAGGTTGAAAGAGGAAGAGTGAGCTCATGAGGTAACAGACATCAAGACCAAATGTCACACAAGTGACTTAGGTTCCAAGATGAAAGCTTGGACTCATAAACACAATCTTGTGTAGTGGACTGACAATGACACAAACACATTGTTCGAAGTACAAAATTACTATGACATTGCATTAAAAAAGAGAGCAAGTACAATGCTTTATAGGAATAGACTAGGTTGCACTTTCCACCATTGTGCATATGGGATTTTATATCTTGAGCCTCACTGGTCCATGCAAAGAGGCTAAGCTAGGTGTGATTGCCAATATCTCAACACCCCTCCTCAATCACAACTAGAGAAGTACAAAGTGTATAGAGGCTTTAGTGAGCAACCACCTGCAAAGTGTGGGCACACCATAAACATGATAAACACTAGAGGCTATTGTAGAAAAGGCTAAGTGTGGGTACCAAAGACATGATGGACATCCAGAGGCTGTAGTACAAGGTTTACATGAGGAGTTTACAAGCTTATGTTAGAAGCATTAGGGCTAGGCAATACAAGGCTAAAAAAGCCTATCAGAATAGAAGGACTGATGAGGCTGGTGGTCCTTCTTCTTCTGATTCTTCTTCTTCTTCTTCTTCTTCTTCTTCTTCTTCTTCTTCTTCTTCTCCATGTTCTTCTTCTTCTTTAATAGCAACTAGATAGGACTTTTGGGACCGCTTCCTGGCATGACATTTCTTCGTGTGCCTGATCTTTTTGCAAAAATCACATACTAGTTCATGTTTCTTGCCCTTGTACCTGGTACCTACATATAACATTTGTTCATCTTTAGAGGTGCTTGGTTCTTCTTTGGATTTACCTTCTTTTCTTCTTCTAGAAGGGAGGCCTTAAGGCATGTTGATCAATGTAGTTGACACATTATTATAGTTAGGGGGCAGGATTTTTAGCAACACACCAATAAACACCATATTGGGGAATATGGGAATTTCCCATAAGTTTGAGACACATGGTCAAATCTTTGCATTTGTCATAACTTAAACACTATAACTCCAAATTGAGTGCTCTTTAGCTCAATAGATCTTAACCCCTCATTTAATGGTCACTGACAAGGTTTGGTGTTATGAAGCAACTATTGGATCTAGAAGTTGGAAAGCATGTGATGAAGGCTAGGTGATAGATTTCAATGCCAAAAAGTTGCTCATGTAGTTTGATTACAATTTAGAGGGCATTTGTCCCTCCGTCTAGGTCAAAACCAGTTGCTCGAGCTATGAACACAAAGTTTGAAACCGGTTTTTTCAATTCTTAAGAGGGCTAGTGAAGGTTAAGGCTTTAAAATCTCTAAGAAATTCATGTGAAGTGGGGGAACTGTTTTTTGGTGGCCAAGTTTTATTCAAAAAATGGAGGATTTTGACCCTCTGCATCAAATCTCCTCCTCTTAGAACATAGATCCATCAATTCTTTGCTCTAGAGATTGCCACAAATAACAAGGAATATGATGCAATGAATGAAATCTTCTTATTCTAGTTTTTCTCTCCTCTCTCTCTCTCTCTCTCTCTCTCTCCCCTCTTTGTTCTTGTTCACATTGCTGCATATATGTAATGAAGAAGACCTAGGAGAGAGAAGGAGAGAAGGGAGAGACTGCAGAGAGGAGAGAGAAAGAGGGAGAAAGAGGGTGACGAGGAGAGAGAAATGGATGGCAGTCATGGAAGGACAGGGAAGAAGGTGAAGAAGGTGAAAGGACAGATGTATGTTTATCAAAATGGTCCCATGCCAGTGTCCTTCATACCTTTTATACCTAGGTCAGTGTGACACTAGGTATTTCCCTCCATTACAATCCATCCCTGCTTGGATGTTTTTGTCCCAAAAACAAAGGAGGGACTAATTACACGGGTAAGGAAATTGTAGTGGAGAGGATATGGGACACTATGTAGGTGTACAAAGATGTTACAATCTCCAAATCTTCATATGGTGGGTTATGTATATGGCTACAAGCATACTATCAGATGCATACATCAATTGTGGAACCATATGATGATGACTTGATGCATTCTTCTGCAATCATGAATTGCAACCTGATAGAATAACCATCCTGTCCTGTAGACCCTGCTGTAGAAAAACTGCCATAAGTTTGGGTAGGCTGAACCAAACCAAGCGTTCAATAGCTCTGTAGAAAGCTCTTTCAGTGTACTATCAGCTGATGTAAGTGGTACATATCGGTAAGCAATTCAGAATTTTAAAGAGCTCAAAACAAAGAGCTAGCAGGAAGCAGACTGCAGTGAGACAGGGCACTTAACTTGCATCCTTTGCATCGAAAGATCATCATGAAAATATGAGGATTAGCCAAGATGCTTACTGACCTACATAGAGTTTTTAACACCCTTTTGTCCACCCGGATCAAAGGGAAAAGTGACATCGCTGCCATGCATTGGATCAGCTTCCATAAGGTCAAAGTCAAGTACAGCTAGAAGCATAATCAGCATGGTGGTATTCGCTAGCTCTTCCATAAGCCTCTCAGGCATCACCGTGCTCTATATGACTGAAGCATATGAGGCTGAAATCACCATTGCATGGACTGCATCAGCCCCTAAGTGCTGCATATTCATGAACCCTGCATTCTTAGTGATGTCCAAGCATTCAAACTGCAGGTCTGTGGACTGAAGGGGCTCCCGCAATGGGGTCATGATCATCCAAATCCACGTGCTGCCCATGATCTTCTTTCTTGAATTGAAGTTCTTGTTGTGGACCCATACCAAAATGGTCTTCAACAAGATCTTCTCCATCCTTTGCATCATAATACTCTAATACCAAGAGTATTTCGGCAGTCTTTGCCATGCATGTGGCTTGATGATTACAAGATATTGGCTTAGCACATCGATAGCATAAGCCCGCAGCATGTAGTTCTTGTATCGTATCACTAGTAAGGTTTCTAATATGTTTAGCCCTAGATAGCAATCTACACACATGCTCATCACCATTGATCAGCTCAGTAATAGTTCTAACATGCTGCTCATAGTCATCTTGCTGCTCATGTACAACAGATGGTTGTCCATGCCCATGACCATAATGCTCATGCTGTCCATATGGATGGTCATAGCAATGTGGCTGCTGCTCATAATGATACTCGTGCTGTCCATACTGCATGTGGTGATAATATCCCTGCTACGCATCACATGCATAACCGTCATAAGCATGCTGCCTTTGATCATTTATCCCACAATATTGGTCATGCTATCCATAATCTCTATGAGAATGCATGCCACAAAAATGTTCATGCTACTGCCCAAATACATCTATTTGCTATTGCCTACAACCAAAACCTTGGCCATATTGTTGCCCATAAGCATGATGCCCAAGATTGCATGATGACTGTCCAACATGACTACAACACTGTCCTTGCATCCTAGGCTAACCATAAGTATGATGATTGGCAAGTCCATGAGCATAGGTATCGGCATGATGTCGGTCATAATCACTTGCTTGCCGCTCCTGCATTGCATAAGAATCTCCATATGCATGCTGCTGACCAATGCTGTATGAGCTACCATATACATGTCCATGATCATGACCTGCATAAGAACTATGTTGCTGCATAAAGGAGTGCTTGTAAGGGTAATCGTGATACCCATGATAGCCATACTACGGATCAAATCCATTGGAGTATGATCCACCCTCATGACAAGGTACACAGCCTAGGTGTTGCCCAAAGTTGTATTGTACAATACTTTGGTTATCAAAATTGCCCATATGTGATTTAGCTTAGCACCGGCAACAACTGACCTATATTGTTTGCCACATCAGAGCATCAAAAGATCCTTAGTGTTATCGCTGAAAATCATATCTGCACACTACTGTTTGCTATTGTATGTCGCTCACTCTATACAGCACACTGTTTACTGTGTGTTAAAAGTTAATCAGACTTATCATCCAATGCTTTCTCCACTTAACATCTGCAAATCTGCAGCATTAGTGGCAACAAACAAGCTCCCCAAGCTAAGCACTTGTTGGCTGAGCAATCAACATGCTTACCATGCAGGGATTGGATGCTAGAGTACTTTCAGGGTATACACGTCAAGTTCCACATTAAGATCAACAGTGGACTTGTCACAATAAATGCAAAGGGTGAGAATACAAGGTCCTCCTCCATTTATTCATGAGCCTAGACCTTCAAACTGCACTGTCCTGGAAAACTCTACCCCCAGATCTGGCCAATGCTACTGCAAAAATCTACATAGGCTTCCAGCAACCGGAGCCAGCTATAGTGTATGCATCATTAAGTAGTGTGTATGGCCTCAATTTAAAGGTGCCATTTTCTAAAGCAAGAATGCCAAACCAAAGCCAGCTATAGTATATGCATCATCAAGTAGTGTGTATGGCCTGAATTTGAAGGTGCCACTTTCTGAAGCAAGAATGCCAAACCACAGCCAGATATAGTATATGCATCATCAAGCAGTGTGTATGGCCTGAATTCGAAGGTGCCATTTTCTGAAGATGATAGGACACCAGCCTTTATGTCGCCACCAAGAAAGCTGATGAAGTGCTTGCACACACTTATAACCACATATATGGACTCTCCTCTTCACACTTATAACCACATATATGGACTCTCCTCTTCACAGATGCCTTGCTGATGGCGGAACAGAAGTACCCATCTTTCACATAAAACTGCACTCGCTCCTCAGGGGTAGTGAAGGAAATGGTCCCATTTCCAGTTTGGTAATGAATTTGACAGTGACCTCATCTGCATCTTTGGGGTTTTGCCACTTCTAAGGGCAATGGAAATGTAACTGATGGATTGAACATCATCTAGCCAGCAAGGAAAACAAGGAGATCTTGGTCTCTTGAAGACCCTGTCAATCTGTCCACTTGCAAGCTTCTCCCTGAAATGATGATGGATGGTGGGTAGCAGCAAAGGCTTTCTCAAGTTGACATTTGAACACAGTTGAATTTCCAGACTTGGAAATTCCCTCTCAGAATTAGTAGCTAATTTCTATGTATCTTGACATGGCAGCTGCTCATCTAGTATACCATCTCAGTAAGATGCCCACAATTTATAACTGGTCCTATAATCTCTGAGTGGCATGCATTTGAGGTACTCCTTGTATAGCTTGGAGTAAGAATTTTTTATATAGTTTGCTGATTTAAGTTTGCATTTCAGTCTATTGACCTATGAGCCAAATAGCACAAAGAACTCTTCATAGATTTTCAACATCTTCTTTGTCAATGCCTCCTACTGCATGCAGTCTTGTAGTGTAACCTTGTTTCTCTGATAGGGAACTTTTACCAACTTGATAAGCCTTGGACCAGAAATGCCTTGTTAATAAGAAAGTCCTCTACTACAATGTTGGATCCATTCTAAAGCTTGTCAAAATCATCCTAAAGATTTCGCTGGTTGCATATATGCAGCGGTCCAACTTGAATGTCAACATGAGTGTCAATTAGCAAGACCCTGCCATTATCAATCCATCCTTGAGCTTGATGTGAACCTCAATTTCATAACCTTGTTGAGTAGCCAAAATCCTAGACCAATTCAGCACTTCCCACCAATCCACCCGATCTGGAGAGCTGGTACAACAAAGACAAAGAGTATCCTTGTGTCCACATGCAAGCTGAAGTATCCTTTAACAAGGAAAGGCGGTCAAACCAAAGGTGCCAACAATGTTTGCAAAGGCTAGTTCCTTGTTAAACCGTAGAAGAATGATCATGCTCCAGGTCTCAGTTGCTGCAAAAGTAAGCCTTTTCCAATGCTCATGTGTAGGCTATCATGTAGGAGGCGGCAATATCCTTCAGCTTTGAATGCATTACTGTTTCCATCACTATAATTGCCACTACTATTATCAGCATCAGTGTCAGCACTGCGATTGCCCTTCGCATCTTCCAAGCAATGAGCTCTAGTGCTCTCATCCCAAAATTTGTGATTAACTGGCTCCCGTGCCTGCTGCTCCAATAGTTGCAGCTCTGGTAAATTTCCAACTGAGTGAGATACACAATGTTACCATGATCACCATTCAAATCTCAGCAGCAACATCATCACAACTGTATAAGATCTTCGACTCAAAATTTTGGAGGGCACTCCAAGAAAGATAGTGGTGAGAGTCACTCGATAGCAGACAATAGGTTGTCTGCCATGCAGAGAAGTATGTGTGGCAAAGGCCTTTCTAATCTTACAAGGCAAGACCTTGCAAGCTCATTATCTGCTATCCCAAGTTTTCCAACAAGTGGAGTGGGACCCTCAAGTGCTCATGGACCAGCTAGTAATGTAGGCCGTACACTGACTACCATAGCTACTACAGCGACACGGTCATGAAACTGTAGACAGTCTACTCTGTGGGAACTGGGTAGGTCCCACTTTTTATGGAGAAAGCACAAGAGACTTTGCAGAGGCACAGAACGCGCGAGACATGTTCGACCGAGAACACCAAAAGTGCACCATCTATCAAATGGAGACCACAAGATTCGGCATGACTACAGCTCAGGCTCCTTTGTTTTGGAAAGCATGGAAGAACCTCTGCGGCACTACAAGAACATTACAGCAAGCACGTTGATACTTTTGGAGTCATGCACTTTGCTATTCTTGCAGAGCTGGGAGGTAGCAACCGTCCTGGGATGCTTCAACATGCAAGCACAACGCCTCCTTGGCTGGTTGAGTTGATTGCCTTCCACTTAAATCTGAAGGATAGTGCACTTTCTAGTCAGGAGATGTCCCTTCGATGCTCATGTGATTTAGAAGGACCTAAGCCGACAATTTCTTGCTGCCTGTCTGACTCAGCCACTGTCGACATTGATCTCACTTACTCTATATGTTTAGATCTGGTTTTTGACCCAGTGTCCCTCAGCTGTGGGCACATTTTCTGCAATAGTTGTGCTTGTTCTGCAGCTTCTGTTCCAACAGTAGAAGGGCTGAAATCAGCAGCTCAAACTGTGAAATGTCCACTATGCAGATAGGCAAGAGAATACGAGGATGTTGTTCATCTGTCAGAGCTGGGCTACTATTGGAGGTCCTAGTATGCCCGATATTGAGGAAGTAGAAGGCGAGGGCATGCGTGCTTGTGATGGCGTCCAAGCTTGCTTGAAAGGCTTCGTGTCTTGCTTGGAAAGAGCTTACAATGGCCTCATCTTTCGCTGGGAGAGATCTTTTGGCTTCACCAAGGTTTCGTTCGAAACTCCCCCCCCCCCGCTCGAAAGTTCCCTCCTCGCATTGTACATCTTCCAAACCTGCCATTGAAGCTGATGCTGCCTGACTCGAGAGAGAACATTAGAGAGTTTGCATTGAGGACCAGCTTGTATATACACGGTGATTGAGGCTCTTGCAGATGGTGGTGTAGCAGCTGGGCTGTCATGAGATCTGTCCCTTGCTCTTGCTTCTCAAACGGTTCTTAGGGCTGCAAAGATGGTGTTGGAAACAAGGAAACATACTGGACAGCTCAAGGATGAGGTTGCATCACCTGGAGGCACCACTATAGCTGGAATACAGGCACATCCTCCTTCAACAATGGTGGGCATGCGTTTCCTTCTATGGCTTTTCTTGGCTTCTTGCATCGTCTCAATCTGTGAAAGCAGCGCTAGAGACTAGAATTCTGCATACAAGTCTTGTGTTGAAATATGCGAGAAAACAGGCTGCATCAACGGTAGTTGCTTTTCAAGATGTACAGTTGGCTCATACTACTCATACTAATAATCTTTAGGGACTTGTGATTTGAGCTCTTCTCCCTGATTGCATCTTGCCAGACTGCACTCAAGCCTGCTTTTTGAAGGGCGTCATGCACGTTTTTAGGTCCATAGCACGTATTTTACTTTCATTATTTTCATATGCCCGTCACCATTGAAGTGTATATATTTTACATGGGCGTCATTTTGACGGGCAGGGTTAAAAACTGCAAGTTGAATTTGGTACAGTGCCCATAGGCCATTACCCACTGCCCACTGCCCCAGTGCCCAGTGCCCAGTGCCCAGTTCCCAAACTACAGCCTACGGGGCCCAAGGGCCAAGGCTCAACTTTCAAGCTAGAGGGAGTCGGGACCTCTTTTTGAAATGTTTGTAAATTGTTATTTTCTTGGGTTTTGTTTTCTTGGTTTTTGCAACGTATTATGTACTATCATTCTAATTTCTGAATCCTTATTTTTAGGGTTCCAAACTTCCAAGTCCCCATTGAGATACACGCCGCACAGTACGACTGCAACCTGCCGAATCCTGATAACCTGCAGATTGGGGCCTGGGCGTTTGAAGTTTGGAGCAATGAGGAGTCAGGACTGAAGTTTCTACCTCATATAAGGTACGTTCAGTCTTGAACTAACTCCTGAGTCCTAAGTTCACTTCTGCTACAATATGCAAGTGGATGCATCATGCATTATGCCACAGTCCAGACTCCACTGTCCAGTGTACTGTGTACCACTGTTACCCACATTGCCCAATGCCAAGTTCAAACTAGATTATCTCTTGGAAATTGGCACTTGCACCTCGATTAATGGTGCTTCTAATGCCAAACGTGAAGGGGGGGATCTGGATTCTGGAGACTCGAGAGTCCGAGACTCAAGAGAACCATAGTCTTGACTCTTGAGTCTAGACTCTTTGTTGAAGCCGGCGAGGGGGGACAACCCTTAGGCCTTGAGGCTTGGGCCATGCTTGAAGAAAGGCCGAGGCCCAGCCGCCCAAGTTCCAACCCCCAAGGCTGAGGGGACAAGACGATATGGCCCGTGGCCTATGGGGAAATGCAGCCTGTGGATTTGGATGGAGACGACATGGCCCGTGGCCCGAACTCAAGCCTGCGACTTTGGATGGGCTGGCCGTTGGCCGCTGGCGACTGTGGAACCAGGCGAAGGCTTCCAAGGAGGCTCAGGCGAAGGCTGCTGCTGCCCGAGGTTGCGGGGCAAGCCGCAACAGGCCATGGAGAGAGAGAGAGAGAGAGAGAGAGGCATCTCTTTGGTGTTAGAATAGATTATAGGAGGCTGGAGCCGCTGCCCGCTGGCACGCTGCATGATGCATCTCTGATGTGGAGCGATGCCTCCCGGCCCTCGCCCCTCCAAAAATGCCATAAAACTTAGCAGGAAAGAGCTTCCAAGTTCGGCCTCAGCCAGAGTCGGCCTTCCTCAATTGAGGGTAAACTTGGAAAGAGTGTGTCCATGGTCAGGAAGTTGATTCGTGAAGTTGTAGCCTGTAGGGTTTGCTCGATACGAGAAGAGAGAGAGCATGATATCCTGAATCCTGATTCCTAATGCCCAAGCCCTAGTGCCCACTCTCGCACTTGCCACTGCCCACAGGTGCATATTTCCTAAGTCCAAGGGCCAAAGGGAGCCCCTAGAGACTAGCGGGCTGCGGCCATCCCAATTCCCTAGCCTTCCATGATCCATGGTTTTAATTTTTAATGAGCCTATTACAATTAACATTTATTTATTGAAATGATTGTAAATTGTAATGAATTGATTGATTGAGAGAGAGAGAAAGAAAGAAAGAAACAATTGCCCAAGCCTCACACTAATTTTAAGATAGAGAAAAAAATGCCTAAAGGAAGAAATATATTATGTGATCCTTGTCGCTATCATTCAACAAGTGAGAGTTTATTATTTATAATACTAGTTTATTGTTTATTGTTTATTAAGAGACTCAAGGTGATTATTGGTGATTGTTGATTTGCATAAGTAATTCATAGATGTATGTGGGCTTTAAATGATTATAGGTTGTAAACACAAGTGTTTTTAAATTTGACGTGGTCTTCATCTTATAGGAGTTTCCATTGGATATTGAGGGTGAGCTTTTGAGGATAGCGACTTTGTGGGGAGGAGGTGATCCATAATCTCAAAGGGCTTTGACTATACGATATTATTGCTTTTGAGATCAAGGTACAAGATCTAATCTTTATCACTTTATTTTTTAAGCATTATCATAATAGTTCGTGCAAATTAATGCTTTATAATGTATGTGTTTTAGTATAGATTCTCAATGGCACCCAAAACAATGAAGATGCAAAAGACTCTCAAAGCAATGTTTGGTTGGGTAGCTCCCTCTCCAGCTCTTGAGGAAGCTACTACTTGTCCTCTTGATTTTGATCTTAATGATGATTTGCAAGAGGATTTAGATATGCATGGCTTGGAAGGGTCATCTTCCACACAAAATGCAAGTAATATGCATGGCTTGGAAGGGGAATCTTCTTTAGGAAATGCAAGTATTGCTTCAAATGCCGAAGGAGAGCAAAAACAAGGTTCAATAAGAAAATTTAGAGCCCAATGGAAAGAAAAGTTTCATTGGCTCAAATATGTTTTGCGGGATGGCGAAAAAGGAGTTATGAAATGTGAATGGTGCGAAATGTACAAAGTATCTGGTCCATGGGGTATAGGAGATGGATGTATTACTATGCAACATGATGCGATCAAGGTACATGCTTTGTCTAGTGGCCATAAGATGGCAATGGCCAAGTACACTTGTGCAGTGGAAAAGAAAGCAAAGCCAATTCCAGTGCACATTGCATCAATAGATGATGCAAATAAGGCAAGGATCATCACTACCATGAAACTAATGTATTATGTTGCGAAGAAGGACAACTCAATAGCCTCATTTGAAGATCTTTGTGACTTGGCTATGTCTCTAAATGTTCCAAATATGCCAAGAACTACAGAGTACTCTTCTTATACAAGTCGATATGCAGGCATTGAGTTCCTTTTGGCAATGTCAAGTCAGTTGTTGGAAATGCAGATTGTATCTATGCTAGAATCTCCATATTTCTCAGTGATGTTGGATGAGAGTACAGATAGAGGACTTGAGATGCATTTGATAGTATATGGTACTTATCTTGCATGCAAAGGTGTGGGATGTAAGCAGTCAAGTTTTATGGGTATTATGACACTGACAGATGGAAAACAAAAGACCATCTATGATGCTTTGATGCGGTTTCTTGATCCAAGAGGTCTATCCAAGCAAAGAATGATTAGCTTGGCAACTGATGGGGCGTCATGTATGGTTGGTCATGAGACAGGGGTTGTTGGGCTTCTTAAAAAAGACTTGCCAAATTTAATAGGAGTGCACTGTATTGCACATCGAGAAGCTTTGGCTGCTGGAGATGCTTGCAAAATATTTCCAGAGCTTCTATTCATAGAGAAGCTAGCAAACAAAGTGTACTCATGGATCAATAACTCGTCCAAAAGAAACAATGAATTGATGTCACTTTTAGAGATTATGCAATTGGATGCACATCGACCGTTACAAATTCATGCAGTTAGATGGCTTTCACGTGGACAAGTCATGGAAAGACTTGTTGTCTTAATGCCTGCCATCTTGACAACTTGGAAAAATGAAAAGTTGATGGATTGGTACAATAAAGCAAGGCATTTTGTTGTGCAGTTTTGCATTCATATGATGGCCGATATCTTAAAAGAATTGAATTTCTTGAGTCTAAAATTTCAAGAAGAAATGGTGGATCTAACATCCATTGGAAGTGCTATTGATGTGGTTATATCAAAGCTCAAGCATTGCTTTTTTAGACCCATGTATTTTGCAAAAGATACCACATACTTATCTAAGTTCTTGGAGTGTTCTAAAAAAGGATACTTGGAAATGGTTGATAAGGATGGCTATATACATAGACATGACATGATATATAGGCCGCTTCCTAAAGGTAAATACAAAGAAGATGCATCTAATGGGAAGAAAAATGATGTTGCAAAGCAAGACACTCCAATGATAAGACCACACATTGATGGCACTTTGAAATCTTGCATGCAACTAGCAATGGACTATGTGCAATGTTTGATAGATAGTCTAAATGCTCGTTTTCCTGATCTTCCACTCTTTAATGCTGTAAAGCTTTTTAGCCCATGCTTTTATGCTCAAGATGATGAAATTAGGGAGAAGAATGCTAAGAGATGGCTTGATAAGTTGGTACAACATCTTCAACCATGTGAGGAAGGAGATGAGCCATTACATCCCTTGGTTGATAGAAAAGCTTGTGAATGAGAGTTGTTTATGTTTACCGAGACTCTTCGCTTGAATTGTGAAGGGTTTACAATGAAAGAAGCATGGAGAGCATTTTCATTAATGAAAGAATGGCAAGAAAGCTTTCCTAATATGATGAAGCTATGGCAAGCTACTATTGTTATTCCAGCAAGCACTGTGGCATGCAAAAGAGGTTTCTCACGACAAAATATGATTAAGGATGCAAGAAGAACATCAATGTCGATCAAAACTTTGGATGCTCTCATGCGTGTTGCACTTACAGGACCAAAGCTAGATGATGTGGAATGGGGTCGAGTTTTTGAGATTTGGCAAGATGCTAAAGAACGCAGGATATATGATGTTTGAGCAATGCAAGTTCTAGAATGTTGGGTACCTTCATTCTTTAGTGAGTCTTTTGTCTTTTGTGTTTACTAGTGGCATGTCAAAGTGGTTGATTACCTTGGATATTTTGAGATTCTAAGCCGTAAGTACTAGTTATAGCTACCTATAGGCTATAATAGTTTTAGAGCTTGACTTTTTAAGTGATTGAAATGTGCGAATTCCGGATCTATAGATACCTTTGGCTACACAATTGCATTGATTTATCCTTAAATTTTTGAAAAAGTAAAATTTGAAGGGGGGGTTTGTTTCTTCCACGTCACAATGGGTAAAATGAAGGGCAACGATGATTTTAGAACGTCCCCTAAAATACTCATGAAGGGCATCCATGAACGTCAAAAAGCAGGCTTGACTGCACTGTCTCCTGAGGTATGATTAAGAATTTCTGGAGTACTGGTTTCCCAGTCTAAGAAAGTGACATCCTCTTCAAAATTGGCTTGCGGTTGAAAAATGAGCTGCCATCTTTGCCTTTTGGCCTCCAAATTCAGTCAAACCTCCTACCATAGCTCCTGTGTGTCTTCCAAGAAAGCTGCCATCTCTGCTTGTGTACCTGAAAAGTAGGGTTTATTGTTGGAAAATGAGACTAGATTTGAGGAAAAGAAGAGAGAAAGGAAGGATCTAAAAACTAAGCTCTGATACCAACTGTAATGAAGGAGACCTAGGAGAGAGAAGGAGAGAAGGGAGAGACTGCAGAGAGGAGAGAGAAAGAGAGAGAAAGAGGGTGATGAGGAGAGAGAAAGACTAGGAGTAGAGAGAGAAAGACAAGAAGAGGAGAGAGAAATGGCTGGCAGCCATGGAAGGACAGGGAAGAAGGTGAAGAAGGTGAAAGGACAGATGTATATTTATCAAAATGGTCCCATGCCAATGTCCTTCACACCTTTTATCCCTAGGTCAATGTGACACTAGGTATTTCCCTCCATTACAATATGAGAGAGAGAATGAGAGTCGAGGCGATGGATGCAAGGATGTATGATGGATTTAATGCATAGAGGGACATAAATCAAAGGATGTGGAGGTGTCAATGGCTTCCTATGTTTGAATTATGAGGCCTGCACATGGGATTTTATGTGTAAGTGGACTTCCTCTCGATTTTATGATGCATATTGGTTTCATATGGTCAAAATTGGTTTCTAATGTTGGAAAATGATTCATTTTATAGAAAATATCAACATGAACAATAGGTCTTAATTGTTTATACACTTTATTCAAAACACACAAAATACATAAAAGTGTTGTTTTATGCTAAATCGTCAATTTCATCATAGCAAATTATGCTCGCATGGAGAAAAATGGAGATTAATCATGAATCTCAATATTTTTAAGTGTTTTACATCAAAAAATGTAGAAAAAATAAAATTTTAATTATAAATAATTGTAAAAAATATAGAAAAATGAGTTTTAATTGAGAAAAAAATAGATATTAGATGTGGAAAATTATGAGAAATTAGGGCTATTTTTGTGCAAGTATAATGGAGGTAGGGTATATGAGAATTTGCCTCAACTTATCCCCATTTTTATGTTTTAGTGTGTATTTATTGCTTACATTATTATGAAGAAATATACATGGTTACACCTCTTAACCTACCCATCACAAGCAAAACCCTGAATGGTAAGAAGAGAGGGGCTTTTATGTACTAAATATGGTTCAAATTTTGATTTTGTTGCTGCACTTTTTATATGGGCTTCAACCTTATTTTAAGTATTAAGAGGTATAGTGGCATGGAGTAGTCTGGCACTGCCTTATCATCACCACAAAGTCCTTAGTGAAAGAAAATCATGGAAAGAATGGTTGAGCACATTCACAATGCTAATTTCATTTATGTAGAATGTTTGTGCAGTCAAAGGCATCCACTTTGCACATTGCATTGCATTGATATGGTATAAAGAGAACTATCTCCTAGATACATAGCAATTAGTTTCAAACTATTGACCCACCATGAGTGTGAGGCTCCCTATATTGTAGATCTAGTATAATTATTTCCTTAGGAACTAATTTGGTGAAGAATATACTATCTCTTGGAATGAATATTGTAAAGAGTGGGCTTTGTGTGGATGTGTTATATGTTGAAATGATGCATTCTAGGGCCAATCCCTGGGGTGTAGGAGAGCCCTAGTGGGGCAACATTGATAAGCTAGGGGTGCTTCCTTTGTTTGTGTTACGAGTTGCTAGCCATCTATATGTCTGGGTACTCCCTCTGCTTGGAGTCGGAAAAGGCATCACGATAGAGTACAATCTAAAGATTGTATCTACAAACATGTTCTTCCAATAAATCAGTTCATAGTGTCTATATGCGCTTGGTCGCAAGATCGTGGGGTTGTTTGGGTGAGTATAGGAGGCCCAAGGTTTGGTTTGGTATATTTTAGGGAGTTCCAAGTCCTTGGATACTTGGACGGGTTTACATTCAAGGCAGTATTCATGTGAAGCATGTATTTATCCATATGGATATGGTAATACTCACAATTTTGCAACATCCCTTGAAATTTCAAATTGCAAATGGCGAGGAAGAAATCAGCACATATGTATGTTCCGCAGCCCCCCCCTATGCTTTGGCTGAGAATTATGTGGCATTGGCTGATCTAATTACATTAGACATGGATCCCATTGATGTTATCTTGGGTTGTCATTGGCCAAAAAATTTGGGAAAACTTGCTATGGACTTCTTTCATCTCTACATGGAGTTTATGATGCATGGACAAATCATCTGCTTAGAGGGAGTTCATAATAATGCTAATTTTCACCTCATTATGGCAAAGCAACTCAAAATGGGAGTTTAAGAAATGCTCATAGATCTTTGTCTTGCACTTGAATAAGGAAAATTTAGATCAACCCTCCAAAGTATCTAAGGATTCAACCTTGCAAGCTTTATTTGAGGAGTATAGTGATTTATTTCAAATGCCTATAGTCCTTTCCCCCTAAGAGGCAAGTGACCACCCACTTGATCAGGCTAGTGAACAAGCCACCTTATAGACTCTCCAAGTGGTGCGAATGTGAAGAGGTTGCAAAGCAAGTCAAGAAGTTACTTGATATGGGTTTCATTGAATTGAGTTCTTCCCCTTATGCATCCCCCATCATGTTAGTCAAGAAGAAAGATGGCTCTTTCCGCATGTGCATCAACTACGAAGACTTAAACAAAATTACCATGAAGAACCACTTTCCCATTCCACGGATTGATGACTTGTTAGATGAGTTGAAAGAGGCACACTTCTTCACTATGATTGATTTGTGATTTGGATACCATTAGATCCATGTATGAGGAAGGATGATGAGATCAAAATAGTTTTCAGGACTGATCGTGGGCTTTATCATTTTCTAGTAATGTCTTTTGGATTGACTAGTGTCCCCACCACATTTCAAAGCCTCATGAATAAAATTCTTTACGCCTTCCTTTTCAAGTTTGTGCTCATTTTTTTTATAACATTGTCATTTACAACAAGTCACAAGAGGAGCACTTTTGGCATAGGTTAGAAGGGTGTTTGATATCTTGAGATAGCATTGACTCTTTGCTAAGGAAAGTAAGTATATCTTCATATGGACATCAGTGGAATACTTGGGACACATTGTTAGCAAAAATATTACATAGGTTGACCCCAAGAAGGTATGATGTGTTAAGGACTAGCCCACTCCATCAACCAGTACTTTATTACATTGTTTCCTTTGTCTCTCTTCATTTTATAGATGCTTCACTAATCACTATGCCACAATTACAGCACTTTCACTGATCGGTTAAAAAAGAAATCATTCTTTTTGGATGCTACTAGTGATCATAGCTTTAAACAGTTGAAGGAAATGCTTACTTTAGCTCCCATCCTCATATAGACTAATTTCTCCAAGGAGCTTACCATTTAGTGTGATGCTAGTGGTAAAGGTATTGGTGCAGTATTGGTGCAAGAGCATGGTATGATTGCTTTTGAGAGCCATAAGGTTGATGACAAGGAGATGCAAATGAATGTGTATGACCAAGAGATGTTGGCCATCCTCCATGCTACTAAGAAATAGCACCACTATTTGTATGGTAGCCGCTTTCAAGTTGCGAGCAATCATAGAGTCCTCCAAAACTTCCTAACTCAATCTACTTTGATTCCATGGTAGAGGAGATGGGTGGCAGCATTGCAAAAATATGATTTTAACATTTCTTATGCTAGAGGCAAAGATAAAATCGTGGATCATTCTCTCTCTTGGATATGGGAATGGAGAGTATCCACCATTTCAGAGTTGTATAGTGATTGGATTGAGGATCTTCAAGAAGCTTATTTGTTGGATGAGGACTTCAGCCACATATTCCAAAAATTACAATATGGGGTAGTCGCTTAAAGCTCCCAGTATTAGCTCAAACATGACCTTATTTGGTCCCATGGCAAGATTATTGTTCCCCACACTTCTCCTTTCACACAGAAAATCATGGAAGATATGCGTTCGTGCCCCACTATTGGTCACTTGGGTATTTTCAAAACATATGATAGGATTGCCAAAAGCTTTCACTGGAAAGGTTTATGGAGGGATGCCAAGGATTTTTTAACCTTACATAGATTCTTTAGATCAATATGGTATAAATAAGTCATAATAGTTGGATGCCCTAAATTGGCACTCTTACACCTTATATACCCCTGTTAGTGTGACTAGGTGTCTAACCCCTAGTTACCATGTATCCTTCTCGTTACAAATCATCCCCACCTCAAAGTTTTTGTCCTTTTAAAAAAAAAGACAATTGGAGGGTCTTGATAGATGGGCTCAAGAGTGGGGTGTAGACTACTTCTCTAATCCACATTACAATGAAAATGGGTGGGTGAAGACTATGGGCAGAATTTTTTCCATCATAGGCATGTTGAGGTTAAATTGCCATAACTTTTTATGGGTTTCTCCAAATGGGGTGTGATGCATGTCCAAATGGAGCTTATGACATGTACTTTCAACTGATGTAGCAAGCACGTTGTTGATATTTGGGTAGATACAAAACTGTTCTAAAATAGTGTGCAGTCTATAGGTAGGATGTGGTCAAAAGGGGATGTAATGCTTGCAATATCCTCTATCTTCTTCTCTTGTATTGTATCTAAAGAACAACTATCCATATATTGAAGATATACAAGAAATCCAACATCCTTCTGTACAAGAAGACATTGGTGTTGATTCTGATAAAAAGGGCAATCTACTTTTCACATCTTGAATTTCTCATCAATAAGGCTATACCTTGTTTGCAAAGCTATTCTAGTAGCATTGGTAGCTTCCATTACATCGCTATAATGGAATAATGAAATGATTGTTTAGCATGATGAAAAAAGTATGCATGCCTTTGTTTCGGAAAAGGTAGTCAAAAGATTGCAACTTAAAACTATTATGTCCACTTATAAAATTAAGGTTACACTTTTAAGGCAATGATATAACGAAACTAAAAAAGTATATGGATTAGAAATTTGCATTGGACCTTATAAAGAAAAACAAAATTTTCTAGAAGCATCGTTACAATTTGCCGATGTAATTTTAGGTCTACCTTGGCGACATCAATTTAATTCTAATATTGATTATGACACGCATTCGATGCATATTCAACATGAAGGTAAAATTCTTTTTCTTGAAGGACTAACAGACATTGAATTATACCCCTTAATTAGTCATACTTAGGCAAAGCGTGCCATTCGAAAACAATCTAAAGCTTTTCTCATATTACTTAATGAAGTCGAAGCTGCTAATTCTATGTTGACCATACGACATCAAAATTTTATTAATATTTTTTTTATTGTTTCCCTTTCAATTTCCGTCTTCAACTTTCTCCATCACAACGTGAGGATCATCAAATTGACCTTCTACCTAGTAGTCAACCTCCTTGTAAAGCTCCTTATCACCATAATCATGTAGAACAAAAAGAAATCCAAAAACAACTTGAAATTTTATTAAATAAAAAAATAATTTGGCCTAACAATTTGCCTTTTGGAGCTCCTATTATTTTAGTAAAGAAAAAGAATCAAACCTATCATATGTGCATAATTACAGAGCTCTATATACAATTACTATTAAAAATCAATATCAAATTCCTCATGTGGATGATCTGTTAGACTAATTGCAAGGTGCTACTATGTTTAGCAAGATTAACCTTAAGTCCAGTTATCATTAAGTATGTATGGCTACCCCTAACATTTATAAAATTTCCTTTAGGACCCGATTTGGCCATTATGAATTTCTAGTAATGCATTTGCCATGGAAAGTTATAGTAAGAAAATTATACATTGTCTTCAAGAAAAATGATGACAAAAATGAGCATTTATTTGTCATATAGCACATAATGAATGACAAGATCTTTCTTCCTTGAGTGCATGATATCATTCTTCTCATCATTAGGAGAATTCGGAGCAGCATTGTTGACCACATTAGGAGCAAACTGGCTAGATGGAGAGAGCAACAAAATCAATGCATTTTTTGGCACAAATTTCAGGTAGTAACAAGCAATGATATGTGGCTTCTTCCATCTCTCTAAGGCATTAAGCTTGGTCCTTGGGATCAATGGAAGACTCTTTAACAAGCTAGAAACATTCTTTCTTAGTGTTAAATGCATGATTAAATCCTAATCTAGGGGTCTATTAAGTAGTTTTAAACCTTTGTAACTGATCAAATGTGAAAAGTCATGAGTAGATTATGAATCTTTTTTGGAAGTTAGAAGGAGGAGTAGTGGGATTTTCTGTTTGTGTCTGTTCGAGTCAGGAAAACAGAAATACATGTAATCGATGTGGTTATTCAGAAAAGTAATAAAGGAACATCACAGAATTCTCTATTTGTGTTTTCTATCTATATGCAAAACTGTTAAGTGTTTTGAGTAGTTGAATATCCGAATTGCAAAATGATTTCTGTTCAGTGTAAAGTTGGTATGTACGTTGAAGTAATCTTTAATGGGGAAGATTTTCAACCACTAACACTTGGCAATTCTACCTAACACTTGGCGATCCCGTGAATTAGTCTTTGGGAATCAGGGGAGATGTTTCAGAATGGAAAAGGTGTAGAAGATTCATGAGTTAATGGATATAGTCAGAAATGTATTCATGGCTTGAGGAATTTCAGTATTTGACTACTAAAGAGGAGGAACGGGAATCTTTTGCATAGGCTCTGTTACAGGAGTTTCAGAATTGGACAACAAAAGAAGAGGAGTTTGAGGCATATAGTTAGGTATTTCTGAATACACATTTTCCTAATTTACCTTTGGACATTGTTGGAAAGATTAGGAAGGTAGTGTGGAAAGAACAGATAAAACAGGTTGCTCCTTTTGGTTTGAAGAAAATAGACAGTGTGTTTAGAAAAATTTGGCATAATCAGGATCTTTGGCAATTTCGTCAACCATATGGGCTAATTTATACACCTAAATTGGTTAGGCGAAGATTGAAAAATTAGTGTGGATGTGCCACACTGTGAATATTGTGCATCTGAATCTCAATAGTAGAATAATCTGATGAGACAGAACAAGTGTATGGTGTATGTCTGTTGAAAAATACAGGAATGAAGGTTTTGGAACCTATTATACCAGGCTACATGCAAAATTAGAACAGGAAGAGAAACAGAAGAAGAAAGAACAACAGAGATCTAGCAGTGGCAGTCAGGTGGATATCCTGGGTTTCGGGTATTTGAGTGATTAATAAGTACAGGCTAAAGAAGTAGGTCCTAGTCATGCAACAGAAGATGTTGTTACTAATCAGCAATTACAAGTTGCACTAGGTGAGGAGGAGAGAAACATAAGCCGATTTGTGGGACTGCTAGCATGGTCTCAAATTCAGAGACAGACAAGGAGAAAACTAAGGTTTCAACCATTGCCTAAAATACCAGCAAGAAGAAAGGTTGTTATAAATGATGCTATGTATACTAAAGGAAAGGATGTAGTTATAGACACTAAAATATGGTAGAAATGTATTGGATATACAAATATGCAAAGATTGAATTTAATGCAATCCAAAGGGTTGATTGAAGGTTTACCTACATTTAGAGTTGCAAAATTAAATAAAGTCTCTAAAGCAAGTCAATTTGGCAAGTAGGCAAGGTAACCATTTTTGCATGATAGATATGTAAGTAAAAATGTACTTAATGTTATGCATACAAATATTTAGGGGCCTACCCAAAATGTATCTCTTGGTGGTAGTTAATATTTTTTTAGATTCATTAATGATTGCTCTAAGAACCTCTATGTATATTTTATGAAGGAAAAAAGTAAAGTGTTTGAGCACTTTGAAACTTTCAATGCTATTGTTGAAACAGAAACATGCTTAAAAATTAAGTTATTGAGGTGAGATGGAGGGGGAGAATACATCTCTAATGAGTTTAGTGACTTTTTGAGGTCTCATGGGATAAAATGAAAGGTTATATATAGGTATACTCCACAACAAAATAGAGTTGCAAAAAGGAAAAACAAACATCTTGTCGCAGAAGTTTCATGGGCATTGATGGCTAAGAAAAATATACCCAAGCATTTTTTGTGTGAGGCTTTTCATACTACTATTTACATTATGAATATGAGTATTTAGTTGTATCGCATATGTTTGTGTGCTTGATGAATTAAGGAAAAAATTGGATCCTAAGGCTAAAAAATATATTTCATTGGACACTCTTGAGCAAAAAGGTATCATTGCCAATAACCCTATTAGTGGTCAGTTTTGGGTGAGCACTGATGTTATTTTTTATTAGATGAGTAGTTGGTATGCATCTAGTGGAGATGCATAGATGATGTTGATGATCATGATAGTCATATGCAAATAGAAAAGTAGGAATCAAGGACACCTGGTGAACCAAAGACATCATTTGGTAGTAGATCTCTAGTTAGTCCTTGGTCTAGGAGGCTAAGGAGCAGGCCACATCTTTAAGCGCATCTACTAGTGTTATAGGTAATGAAAAAGGGAAGAAGAAAGTGTTACATTGTAATAATGCATCTACTAGTCATGCAATTATTGATGGAGACTCGTGGCTTAGATAGCATGGATGATGAGCTTGGCATTATTTTAATCAAGACACTAGGTATACAGAGAGCACATTGTAATATAAAGACTCCATTGAGTGATCTAGTGGTACACGTCTAGCAAGTTAAGCTATCATGTAAAAAAGTTTGGTTTTGAGGCTTATGCAACTCACCATTATGCTTATATGGTAAAGGTAGTTGAGGATGTTGAGCCCACTTGTTTTGAGAAGTCTATTGGTCATGCTTATTGGGATGTAGCAATGGATAAGAAGATGGCTACATTAGAGGGAAAAATGACTTGGGATCTAAAACCAATGTCTAAGGGCAAGAAAGCTATTGGTTGTAAGTGGGTATATAAAATAAAGTATAATTTAAATCGTTTTATTGGTAGATATAAGGCCAAGTGGTTGCAAAAGGGTATGCACAAACGTATGACATAGACTATGAAGAGAGATTCAGTCTAGTTGCTAGGATGGCAACTACTACATGTGCAATTACTTTCGTTGTAGACAAGTATTGGAGCTTTTAGCAAATAGATGTGAGGAATTCCTTTTTGCACTGTGATTTGCAAGAAGAGGTGTATATGGAGTAGCCAATTTGTTACGAGGATGTAGAGCATCCCACATATATGTGCAAGTTAAAGAAAACTCTATGAGTTGAAACAAGCACCTATAGCATGGTTTGATAAGATTGGAGAGTATCTTGTCAACATTGTCTTTTATGTTTTAGATGTAGATCACTCACTTTATGTGAGGATGGGTGATATAAATTTGGTTGTCGTAGTCATCCATGTGGATGACTTGATTACTACAGGTGATAATGACAATGGAATTGTTGATGGGTGATATAAATTTAGTTGTCGTAGTCATCCATGTGGATGACTTGATTACTACAGGTGATAGTGACAATGGAATTGTTGATGTCAAGGAATATTTGAAGCAAAAGTTTGAGATGAAGGATTTGAGTGACCTGAGGTAATTTCTTGGTATTGAAGTGATCAAATATGGTAATGGTATATGGCTATCCCAAATGCAATATGGCTTGGATATATTATCCAAGTATGCTATGACAACATGTAAGCCTCTTTCAGTGCTATTGGAAAAAAATGTAAATTTGAGTGCTGATGTTGGGGATGAGATAGAAGACCCTACAATATTTATGAAGATAATAGGGATTTTGATCTATATGACCATAATAAGGTCACACTTGAGTTATGCTATTAGACTTGTGAGTGAGTTTATGTAAGCACTTAGGAAGCCTCATTTGAATACAATCAAATGTGTATTGAGGTATGTGCTTTCTAGATTCTCGATTCTACTATCCAACTCTTCCTTTAGAGCATCCCCTACCTCTAGAATTATGACATCCTTCCAAAATTTGCATATCACCAAATTTTTTATTCACCCTATTTTGTTGGTTACCAATAGCACAACCCATAGCGTGACCTCTTGAAGAGGATCTACCACATCCCCTTTGTGAGCTTAAGTAAAAATATTGGACATGTTTACCACTTCTTTTTTATGATTCACATTGCATATATTGATCTCTTCAATGATCATGAGAGATACCAACTCATCAAAATCTGAAAACAACTTCTATAGATACACAGAAGTACAAAAGATTTCCAAGCTTTCTTATTATTAAGGCCACCCAAAGTAGATGAAATCGAATTATCATCATTATGTATTGTATCATAGCTGCTAAGTCATCTGCAATACTTCTCACCTTAAAAACACACACATTCACAAACATCTTCCAAGTCTTGCTTGAGTTGAATCTTCCATACATTTGTATTTACTGAAAACATATTCTCGAAGGTTTTCCAAGCTGTATGTGAACCTTCTACATTTTTTATATATCCTAGCACAGTGTTATCAATGACTACAGATAGCATATAAATTATTATTTTGTCTTTTGTATTTTATTATTTCCACACATTTAATTCTTCTATAATTGTAGAATCACTTAGCTCTAGTTCCTTTTCTTCACTTGAAACAAACTCAAAGCGGCCTTTTACAATAAGGAAGTTCATCACATGAAACTTCCATGATGGGTTTTTCTTGTCTAGCTTCTCAATAATAGGATTTCTACTATTCTTAGTCATTATGATATAATTAAGTACCAACAAAAAACAAGAAAAACCTCTGCAACCCTTTACAAGATGTACATGGTAATAAACCAGGTAGCATTGTTACTTACTACTACCCAATAATATATACAATCTACAATTTCTTTATAGATAAATATTGTGTTTGCTTCTTGAAAAATATCTCAAAACTTATATATTTAAATTCTATAATATATACACCAGAGAATGATCAATATAGTCGAAATCATAGCATGCCATAAAACTATTGTCCACAACCTTCAAAACCAACATCTCTTAGTGGTGTCACTCTAATACCATGTTAGAATCGTGTGGTGGGGGAACTTGCTTTAATTACTACATTGAACACACACAATACATACAAGAGGAAGCTCACTCATCAAAAACACAAGAGGAGAGATGGACACCATAACCTTTTGTTTCTATTTTTTCTTCCTCCTTTCTCTCACAATACAATATACATAAAATATAGATAATATCTAATACAAAACTCTTTTTTGACATTAAAAATAGCTTTGTGAAGAGAAAAAGGTTTAAGAGAATTCAATTTATCTTGGATGCCAGATTGAAGACCATCTTCATACTTGCGTTATAGTGTGCTCTCAAAAACTTCCTCAAGCATGCTCAAGAGCAAAAGTCTTTGAAAGAATCTTTCTATATAGATAAACACATTATCACCTTCTTGCTAAGATAAATTAGACCAATTACACCTTTCTTGAAATGCTATTTGATCATTTTGGAGTTCATTTTGTAAAAAAATTATCATGCCCTAATTTTTTAGGAAATAGCTTGGTCAAACTCCCTTAAAAGCCATCTTTGAGACCTCAAGTTTCCCCTAGTGAAAATTTGAGGGTTCTTGGGACTAATAGAATGATATCAATGTTCATCAAGGCCCTTATTTCCTCCTAGTAGAACCTCTAACTAATCTCTTGAAGGAAAAAATCTACTCATATGGGTAGTGGAGCACCAATAGAGGTTTAACAAACTCAAGGAAGCGACAATCATTGCCTCATTACTGAAACTCCTTGAATATACCCAACCATTTGAGATGATTACCATGCAAGTGGACTTGCAATTAGGATTATTAGATAAGAAATTGATATCTTTACTACCAGAATCACCTTTGCATTCCAAAAAGACAGGAAATGAAGGACAATATCTTATGGGAGGCACATGACATCCCAATTATTTGACATCCCCTAATAGGGAGAGATATATTTGTTTCAAAACTTTTCAACCAAGGGTTTGATGCATGGGTGGATCATCTCCTTGATTGCATTGCTGAGATGTTGGTAAAGGTAAGAGATTAGAAGGGTACTACTTAATACATGGATTGAAGGTCAAAAAGGCCACCACAAAAGAGAAGATTTTCTACTATGACAATATGTAGGTCAAGAAGGCTCTAAACAATCCATGTGATGGAGATAAAAATCTATGTGGCTTAACTTTTGTAGGCTCTATAAACATGTCTCGACGTAAGGAGATAAAATCTTGATATTGCATTGTACCTTATAGAAGTTATGGACAAATACATTGGTACAATTGTGTTTAAAATATTATTTTATATCAATAATTAATATTACATGAAGGGATATATGTTAATGGGTTAATCAAGAAATTTTCCTTTATGTTTTCAACACAAATGTGGTAGGACTTTGCTAGATAGTTAAAAACTTCTAGCTAGGAAGCAGATGGATGAATCCCTAATGGGTTCATCCTATAGCAAGGTGGTTGCAACTAGCTAAGAGATTTCTCCCAAGGAAACATTAGATTAGATATTTAGGAAAGGTCAAACATTGTCCATTCTAGAGCATCGTTGTAGAACCTTAACTTCTTGAGTGTTGAAATGACCTATTTTTTGGCTGATTTTTGTTGTTTTTGAGAGCTGAATGGTTGATTTTATGAGATGATTGATTGGTTTGGAAGTGTTTTGAGAGTGTTTTGGATAGTTTGGAATGGTTTTATTAAGCTCATGATGTTTATTAGTAGAGATGTGAAGTTCTGTTGATGTTCTGATATGTTCTGTTTGGTCCTGATAGCTTCTGTTTTGTTTTGTTTTGTTCTGTTTTCTCTCTGTAAGGAGGGATGGAGTATTGATTGATAGGGTTTGAGATTGTTTGAAAACTTATTGAGTGATTTTTGATGGTTTGGAATGGTTTTGGTATGAGTTATGTGGTTCTGATGCTTTCTGTTGACCTTCTGTAACTCTCTGGTGAGCTTCTGGCGAGCTTCTGTAGACCTTCTGTATGCTTCTGTATGTGTTCTGATGGATGAGAGTGTATCTTGGGAAAGTTTTCTAACCTTGGAAAGAGGTGAATACAAGTGAAAAAGAGCTAAAAGAAGTTAAAGAAGTAGCCGCTGAAGACTCAAGTAAAGACTGGAGTGAAGTGACAGTGGTGAGCTATGAAAGGACACTGTAGTGGCTCTGGTGCCTCTTCATATCAGACACACCTCTTGGGAGGTGTATCCACGACCTAAGAAGGATTATTGTGAGTGATTATGAGAGATTGTAGTGAGGATATGATGTATTATTGATGGAGAGAGAGAGAGAGAGAGAGAGTCAGAGATAGTCAAATCTATCAAAATAGTGTGATTGTATGTGAGAGAGAAGACTATGAAGATATTGAAGATGAATACTATGTGATGTATTTCCATTCAAAGATGGTGTATTCCTTTGATTTCTTTGTTCTACTGATGGATTTTATGAAGATATTGAAGAATATGGTTGATTCTATCAAATCCATGGGAGATCTACATGATGCTGCATGAAGATTTGTTGTGCCTGGTGTTCTTTTCTTCATTGTGATCATATAAACCCTAATAAAAAAGCTTGTTGATGTTACAAGATAGATTTTTCTTGCAAGATAATTCCCTTTTCCTTGGTGTTCCTCTTGGGGCTCCATGTTTTTGGTGCGCAGCCGGGGAAGCTTGCCATCAACAAGCACCAGAAGAGGCTGAAAATGAAGGAAATGGCATTGCCAAGAAGAGAAAAATTCAATGGATGTTTGTAAAGTTCCTCCTTCCACTGAAGAGTTGGAATTTCTCATAATCAAAGCCACTTTCCACAAGAAGTTCATTCCACAATGGCGGAAACACATCACCATCATGATGCATGCTCTATGTGTTGGACAGTTTCCTCTTCCTGTTGAAGCAGCAGAAACTTGCATCTTGGTGGCAAACTGTTTGGGGACAAACTGAAGAGAAAAAACAGAGAGAATGACCATACATGGAAGATTTGGCATTCATTGAGAAGTTTTCAGACATCATCAAGTGGGAGATTGTGAAGAAGCTTCAGGAGTCTTGGTCTGTGGAGGTTCACAAAGACAAGAAGGAAAAGAGTTGGAATTTGTTTGTGGATGCTCAACAACAAGATACGTGGGATGCTTGGTGTACTGATAATCTTCTGTTTGTCCAATTAGCAACCCACTGGAAGTTGGTAGATAGAGTGTTTTTCACAACATACACTATTGAAACCATCAGAAGCTGGCATTACTATGATGATGGCACCACCACAATGCTTAGACGTATGCATTTTGACACCTTCAGAACCGAATACCTTCCTCAGTGCAGTGGCATGAAAGCAGAATTCAGGGACGTTGAAAAGGAAGAAGTAGAAGAAATGTTGGCAAGAGAGTCCTCCAGAGATTGAAGCCTTCTGTTATCCCTCTATGGAGCACTAACGACATAGTGGATCCAACCCCCTGATGAATGACGCAATAAAGAGGCAAGCATTAGAATGAGTCCAGAGGTACATGAGAAGAGAGAAAGCAAAAATCAAAGCTGAGAACGAGCTCGCAGCAAATTCTTCCTTTGACGCCCTTGCGGAACTCTTTACAGAAGTCCTAATGGCACATCAAGCCCTTCCTCCTCCGCTGGAGGTCCACTTCCAAGCCAGATCCATCCTGGAAATATTGATGACATGCCAGCGAATGTAGTTCCATTGCCAGTTTTTAAGGGAGAGTACAATGAAGATCCCGATCTTCATGTAGTAGAGTTTATGGTAGCATGTGTGGCTAACAATGCCAGAACCCTTGAGCATTGTTTAGCAATATTCCCTGCCACTTTCAAGGGCGTGGCGTTTCAGTGGTATGAGAGACAAGCAGCAGGAACTTTTGGCACATAGGGCGACCCGAAGTTGGCCTTCCTCACTAAATTTAGGCGTGAAGGTTTTAAAGAGCGGATGCGAGAGGAATTTATGAATTTAAGTCAGTCCTCTGGAGAAAGAGTAGAAGCTTATGTCTCACGAATGGAATCCATCCTAAAGAGATGAACTAACCATAATCTAGATTATGGCATTCAGAAGGGGGTGTTTCTCAAAGGATTACAACCAGAAGTCCGTAAGTTTGTGGAGCTGCAAAGACCAGCCACACTACAAGCTGCAACAAAAGGTGCAAGACTGTACGATGAAGTGGAAGCTAGATTGGCGATGAATCCAGGAAGAGGAGTCCTACCTCCTCTGATGCCACGAATGATGTACCCACCAAATGCAGTCCCAGGGACAGTCCCCTACCCCTACCAATAGATGCCCCCAGTATCACAGTACAGTGCACCAAATCCATAGTGGCCACAATCAATGCCTCAAATGATGGTTCAACCACAACAACAATGGTCCCAATCAATTTCCCCAATGCCAAATCAGCAGCAACAGTGGAACCCTACCAACTGGAGCCAACAGCCAACAGTTCAAACAGGAGCTCTAAATCAAAATCAAAACAGAGATCCCTCTGCACCAGCCCAACCTGTTTATGCAGTGATTACAGAGACTTCTCAAAACCCTACTGCCAGTACCTCAGGAGGAGAAAGCTTGAAGGATTATTTATCCAACTCAGTTGCAAATATCAAAAAGGAGTTGATGGATGTGATTACAGAGCAGTTGCAAACGCTGAAAGTGAATACTGCTAGCATATCCAATGTGGCAAGAGCAGGAAGAGATGTGATGCGTTCAAATACTTGGTGTGGTAAGTGTCATCAAGCAGGCCATCTAGCCACTGAATATACACGAAAACCAACCATTCCTGGAGCTTTCTGTTCCTACTATTTACGAAAGAACCATACAGAGGATATTTGCTCTCTGAAGGAGATGCATGATAGGAGAAGAAAGGAAGAAGATGCAAGATTCAACTTGCTGGAATCCAAAATGACAACACAGGATACTGGACCCAAGCCTAGAGAGTTTGGTCCTAATTTCGGTCCAAGGAGATTTCCCTCACAAAGTTACAGAGGAAGACAGTCTGCTGGTGGTCAGAGATCAGAAGTGGAGTGTTACAGATGCGGAGAAAAGTGACACATTTCACCAAATTGTCCAAATCTCAGAAGGTCAGTGGATTATAAGCCCTTATGCAGTCGATACAAAGGAGAAGGCCACACTGCAAAAGACTGTCCAAGCCCAGCCCCAGTGAAAAACAGTGCTACTGATAGTCCGGCCAAGGCCCAAGAGCCTACCTCCAATTTAGTGGAATTGGAAGTTGCTGCCATCACGCATGCAAAGAAGAAAGAACCACCTATCCAGAAAGAAAATAATCCTCCTGCCAGAACAGTGAAGTTCAATCTTCCACCAGAAGAATGGAACATAACGGAGCCTGACAGTGCCGTACAGAGCACCACAGTGCCACTGAGAGTCACAGAGACAGTTCCAGAGACAGGACCAGAGGTCCAGGAGATAGAAGAGGAGAAAGTGCCACAAGTGGCAGAAGAAGGCCCCATGATGCCCCTCTTGAAAGAAAAAAGGAAAATGAAAATGGGTGTTGCCCCATTCCCTAACCGGTTAGAGAAGCCAGTGGATCCTATTAAGGAATACGATCTAGTTAAAGATCTAGATACCTTTAAACCAAACCTCACATTCCGACAATTATTGATGTTGTCTCCCAGTTGCCGAAAAAGGTTCAAAAGTATACTGACAAGAAGACGTGGATTAAGGATTGCTCCCTCAACAGCAATAAAATCCAACAAAGCTCCAGAGCCTGTAAAAGAAGTGGATGTGGCTAACGCCTTCCTAGATCCGGGTACCCCAGAGACTGGCGTGTGGATAGAAGGCTGCTTTATTGCAAATGCACTGATTGATGGTGGCTCATCAGTGAACATTATGACGGATGTAACAATGAAGGATCTAGGCCTACAAGGTATGCAACCAACCCAATGGCTCATCAGAGTGGCGGATCAGAGCAGAATCAACCCTTTGGGCATTCTCCCATATGTGAAGACTACAATGGCTGGAAAAGATTATTGGCTAACCTATCTGATGGTGAAGCCAAACTCTTATGGTACATCCTACCCTCTGTTACTAGGTAGACCATGGCTTTTTGAAGCCAGAGCAAGGACGGATTGGTTCAAAGGAACCTTGACCTTGGGTAGAGGATCCAACAAAGTGGTGCTGAAGCTATATGGTGCTCAAAAAGGACATGGATCCACCTCCTTGGAATTATCTTCTGACTCCCCTATGAGGCTACAGATGGAACATGAACAGACGAAGATGCTGTCAAACAGATCCTTTCCAAGAAAACAGTGGCACGTTCCTTAACAGTGGGTACGGTAAGCCAACTCCCAAAAGATGCAAAGCCATTATCAATGGGTGAATACTTCCTGCATGAACTAGGAACGATTTTCGAAATCACTTCTGACAGTGAGATAGAAGCATGGATGTACTGCTCTCCCTGTTATATGGCCATAGCAGAGCCAGAGACAGAGGTAGAAGATGAATCAGAGAACCTGTTATTCTCTTATAGAGCTCCTACAGAGACAGAGACAGAGACAGAGACAGAGACAGAAGAGGATGGAGATAATATTGAAGAAGAAGGTTATGAAAGACAGATGGAAGAGTCTATCCCACCACAAGAGGTTATATATGAAGAAGAAGTTCCAGAAGCATCAGAAGCAGACGAGCTCATGCTGTGGGACAGAATGGCGATGGTACCATTTGGTCTAGTAAATGGATCTTCTCATATGAAAAATCTTTATAAGAAAGGGATTAAGAAGACCAAGCTATCTTTTAGCAGTGGCTCATGCCACCCTCACCCACCTTTGCCAAGAAAAGATGATGATGATGCACCGTGCCAACAAGCACCAGTCTCACGATTCCAACAGGCATCAGAGGGTCCCTGTCATGTGATGTTCCTGGACGTGTCATCAGAAGATGAGTCTTCAAGCCAAGAGGTAACTAATCGTGAAACCAAACCCGAAACGGCTCTAATCCCATTTCAATATCTCAAGGAACAACCTAAGTCTCCACCAAGAGAAGAAGTTGGTTCTAGTGGGACATCAAAAGAGGACACCACTCCCTTGAAGGAGTCGGATCTGTATCCAGAAGCAGTCCGTGGGACCTTCATCCGTGAAGTAGAAGGTGAAAGGCAGTTAACTTTTGTGGATGCAGATGGCACTGAACGCCACTTGAAGGTGGGTAGCAGCCTCCCAGAAGAGGAGTTGTCAACCTTGTACAACTTATTGAAAGAGAATTTGGACGTGTTTGTGTGGTCCTATAAAGACCTAAAGGGGATTGATCCCACAATATGTCAGCATCATATTGACTTGGAGCCTGATGCCAAGCCAGTACGGCAACGATAGAGGCGAATGAACCCGAATTATTCCACATTGGTGAAAGCAGAGCTGCTGAAGCTTCTGGAAGCCGAGTTCATCTATCCAGTGGCAAATAGTGAATGGGTCTCACCCATCGTGGTTGTACCCAAGAAGAATGGCAAGCTTCGTATATGTGTTGATTTTCGCAAGTTGAATTCCAAGACGAAGAAGGATCACTTTCCGATTCCTTTCACAGACCAACTGTTGGACACAGTGGGCAGGACATGAGCTTTATTCCCTTCTGGATGGGTTCAGTGGATATAACCAAGTGCAGATAGCAGAAGAAGACCAATCCAAAACAACCTTCACCACAGAATGGGGGACCTACGCTTATCAAGTGATACCGTTTGGACTCTGCAATGCCACTGCTACTTTCCAGTGAATCATGATGGCCGCATTCCAAAATCATCTGCACGACTTTATTGAGGTATATTTGGATGACTTCTGTGTCTATAGTTTGATCCGTGAACACTAGGGACATTTGGAACAATGTTTTGACCGATGCCGGGAGTATGGGATTTCCCTCAACCCTGACAAATGCATCTTTGGGGTCTCTTCTGGAGTTCTGTTGGGCCACATTGTCTCTGCATAAGGGATATCAACAGACCCTACAAAGATTGAAAAGATTGCAGCTCTGACAGCACCCACCAACCTCAAACAGTTGAGGGGATTCCTAGGCCATGTGGGTTACTACAGAATGTTCATAGCTCATTTTGCAACAAAGGCAACCTCCTTGCACAAGCTTTTGAGGAAAGATGCAGAGTTTATTTGGATGGAAGAATGTGACAAAGCCTTCAACACTCTGAAGCAGTGTCTGATTGAGGCACCCATTCTTCAACCTCCTGATTGGACGAAAGAGTTCCATGTACACACTTATGCATCAATTGAAGGCTTAGGCACAGTTCTCTACCTCTTTTCAGAGCCCATAGAGATGGGATGCTCGACCTTAATATTCTTTCTGTTCACCGCCTGGTAACAGGAGATGCTATTCCGTTCCTGTGCAAGGATATCCAGAGTTCTATTGAACTTTCGATGACTGCCTGTATCCAGCAATTATATTCTTCATTTTATGATGAAGTTCAGGAGTCTAAGGAGGAATTGAATAAGGCCAATACTGAGTTAGCCTCTGCTCAGGAGAAATTCTCTGACCTTTGTATGTAAATTGAGTAGCAGACTAAGCTAGTGGATACTCAGAAAGCTGAAATTTCTAAGTTGAAAGCTGAGTTGGCAGAAGCTAGGTCTCAAGTGGTTGCTGTAACAGAGGAGAGAGATAAGTTACAGAAGGAGAGTCAAGTGATGAAGGAGGTGATAGCTGCCCAAGCAGAGAAGTTGAAATCCACCACAGCTATTTTAGACCAGAGCAATGCTCAAATCCAGCAACTCAAAGATCAGTTGGCTCAGTCTCAGTCTAATACACAGAGTCCTATGCAACCAGTTTTTCTTTTATCCCCTGTAGACTTGGCAGCTCTTCAAAGACAGGCTACCTTATGTCCCTTATTCCAGGCCAAGGTGGAAAGATTGCAATCTCGTATGGATTTGCTATGGTCTTCTTTTGAGCAGTATCAAGAATATGTTCCACCAGATCATTCCTTTTTTGTCCATTATCAACAACAAAAGTTGGCCTTCTATATAAAGCTTTCTACGATGGATTTACCTATTTCAGAGGATGGATGGAGTGGGGCCTAGTCATCAGATTTGCTGATAGAGGTAGTAAGGATGGTTTTTGAAGACTCTGTCACTCCAGATACCATGCTTCTATCCTACATGTATTTGAGGGGTGATTTACTGATTCCAGATGAGGAAGATCTGGCTTGGTATGTCGAAGATGTGGTATTGCAAGCTTCTTTGTATGTCCGGCATTTGGAGTTGAGGATTGATGAGATGTTCCAGGGGTATTTTTCAAAGATGGCTGAGTGTCCTGAGTTTTCATGGCACACTATGGTTGATTCTGTCATTTTGAATCACCAATAGGTCAAAGCTTCAACTCATGCCCAGAACACTAACCAACTGAGGGTGGATCTTTTAGCCTATCTTTCCAATCAACCTCCATTTGATACTTCTTTCTTTGAAGCCTATCATCGTAGATCAACTTTAGGTCCATCCTTACCATGCCTAGCTCATTATCAACAAATGGCTCATAGGTATGATGCTTATATTTCCCTTTTTCAATCTAACCCAAAAGTCATTTTACCCCTTCTTTTCCAACCTCAAGGATCTCCTCAAATTCCTATCTTTACCCCTTGTTCTTTTATTAAAGATAGAGTTTTTCTACCTCCTGATCCTTGTCCTTCCCCATCCCCTGATATTCTATCAACTTTTCCTCCTTATCTTTTAACACCTTTCTTAACAGAATCTCCTCAATTTTCAGCCAATCCATCTTTAATCCATTCCTCATTTTATGATTTTGCCTATCCATCACTTCGTCCTCTTTCATTAGTCCCTCTTCTGTCTCCTAACACTTCTATTCCTAATCCTCCTCAGTTGGTTAGTGGGTATCCAGGATTTGATCAGAAGATTCTTCGACGAAGAGGCTGGAATTCAAATGATTCTCTTATTGGACCTCAAATCAATTGGCCATTGATCACAGGAGAATGGATAAGTGCTAGTCAGGCTTATCAGAATTATCTGCATTTTGCTCAGCAGTATTCTCAGTCTGCAGATCCTTCTGTGCGCTTAACTACTCATTTTACTTGGTACCTAGCGTATATGCATAGGCATTCTTATAATGATTCGAAGCCTATTCCAAAGTTGTGCATGAATGTCAATGTGAGCATTGATTCCCAGCAACTGGATGTATTGTACTTTCATGCCCTTTGTTTGCCTAGCAGATACCTTGTCCTGTTGGAAAGGATGTACTGCCTTCAGTTTTTTCAGAATCCTCCCAAGACATTTGTAGATGAATCCTTGTCCATGGATCGTTTCCGAAATCACCAATCTTTCAAGAGGGATCATCTTCATTGATATCTTTGCCATGTATGGTGGATGATTTTTAATGATAAATCTCTCTTTTTGGAGGAGTCATTCAGATGGTTGTATTGTGTGTAGTGTTTGTGTTGTGGGTTAATTTATGTAATAAGATTGTGGTGGTTGCCTATTCGATTTACTTTCGTATGAGCTACATTTTTGGAGAATTGTGGTGATGGTGTTGCTGGTTGGATAGTTGAAGATGCAGAAGAAGAAGAAGAAGAAACCTCTTATATCCTTTACAAGTTTGTTGTGATTTTCAGTTTGATAAGAAGTGTTAATGTATAAAGGGTTTTCCTTTCGTTGTATTTTTATATCAGATACAGGTTATAAGTTGGGGTCGTGGTTGGATGGACTGTTTTTGAAGAGATATTGAAGATCAAAGTTGAGCTTTTGAATGAACTTGTATTCCCTTTTTCCTGGGTTGCGAGGACGCTTCCTTATTAAGTGTGGGGATATGTTGAGTGTTGAAATTACCTATTTTTTGGCTGATTTTTGTTGTTTTTGACAGCTGAATGGTTGATTTTATGAGATGATTGATTGGTTTGGAAGTGTTTTGAGAGTGTTTTGGATAGGTTGGAATGGTTTTATTAAGCTCATGATGTTTATTAGTAGAGATGTGAAGTTCTGTTGATGTTCTGATATGTTTTGTTTGGTCCTGATAGCTTCTGTTTTGTTTTGTTTTGTTCTGTTTTCTCTCTGTAAGGAGGGATGGAGTATTGATTGATAGGGTTTGAGATTGTTTGAAAGCTTATTGAGTGATTTTTGATGGTTTGGAATGGTTTTGGTATGAGTTATGTGGTTCTGATGCTTTCTGTTGACCTTCTGTAACTCTCTGGTGAGCTTCTGGTGAGCTTCTGTATGCTTCTGTATGTGTTCTGATGGATGAGAGTGTATCTTGGGAAATTTTTCTAACCTTGGAAAGAGGTGAATACAAGTGCAAAAGAGCTAAAAGAAGTTAAAGAAGTAGCTGTTGAAGACTCAAGTAAAGACTGGAGTGAAGTGACAGTGGTGAGCTATGAAAGGACACTGTAGTGGCTCTGGTGCCTCTTCATATCAGACACACCTCTTGGGAGGGGTATCCACGACCTAAGAAGGATTATTGTGAGTGATTATGAGAGATTGTAGTGAGGATATGATGTATTATTGATGGAGAGAGAGAGAGAGAGAGAGAGAGAGAGAGAGAGAGTCAGAGATAGTCAAATCTATCAAAATAGTGTGATTGTATGTGAGAGATTGAGAGAGAAGACTATGAAGATATTGAAGATGAATACTATGTGATGTATTTCCATTCAAAGATGGTGTATTCCTTTGCTTTCTTTGTTCTATTGATGGATTTTATGAAGATATTGAAGAAAATGGTTGATTCTATCAAATCCGTGGGAGATCTACATGATGCTGCATGAAGATTTGTTGTGCCTGGTGTTCTTTTCTTCATTGTGATCATATAAACCCTAATAAAAAAGCTTGTTGATGTTACAAGATAGATTTTCTTGCAAGATAATTCCCTTTTCCTTTGTGTTCCTCTTGGGGCTCCATAACTCAATGCCATTTTAGGGGGCCCAGTGAGACTTTACCTTATGGATATGAGGGTTGATGCATCCATCTTCTCCTCATTTCTCACTCCCAAAGAACTATGTGTAGCACTAGTTTGCTTGGGCTTGGATATTTGCACAAGAAACTACCCTTGTTTGATGCTAGAATTTCTAATAAAAGACTTAAAAATTAGTCTTCACAACCCTTAGGTTAATCCTTGTGGGAATGAGGAAAAGTTTTGCCTAGTGATACTATGTAATAAAGTCTAGTTAATCTATGGAAGTCCTCGATGGCACTACCTTGACATGTCACTTGATGACCTACTAAAACATGCCATTAAGGTTGCATTAGGGTAGGCACATCATTAATATAGAGCTGGTTTTGGTGAAGGGTATAAAGAAAATATTTAATTTGGTCTCACGATTTTTGAGGGATTAGGAATATACTAGTATATCATCAAAGAATACTAGCATTAAGCTATCTATAGGTTGTCTAGGTAGTAGAGGTGAAAGATATTTTGCACCAATTTATATATTAGTAGGGTATTTCTCACTCCAAATGAACATAGTGAGTTTTGGAATGTCTTGATCCTTAATCCCATACTTGATATAACTTGACCTTAGATCTATCTTATAAAAACATTTAGTTCATACACTCAATTTAAGAGTTTGTCAATTCTAGGTATAGGATACTTGCTCCTGATAATTACTTGGTTTAGCAATCTGAAGTTGATATAGAGTCAAAGGGATCCATCTTTCTTCTTCTAGAAAAGGACAAGTTCTCCCTAAGGTCAATTACTTGGATGGATAAAGCCTTGTTCAATTAGTTTCTTATGTATTTCTTGAGTTCAATAGCTTTACATACAAGTATATTGTAAGGCCTTTTGAATCGTTTCTACTCTAATGATTAATTAACCACATATTTAGAAATTTAGAAATTTTCATAAATTTTGGAAATTCCTGATGTGATTAATATTTGGACACATGGTCAAATTTTATCCCCTTACTTGAAGGTTAAATTTTCCCTAAATACTATATAAGCAATCCCCCCAAGTCCCACTTTTAAAATGATGGATTTAAGATTTAGCTACTTGGTCAAATCTTTACTCCTTATTTGAAAGTGGAACTTGGGAGATTCCCAAATTCTCTAATATGGTATTAATTCTATATTATAGTAGACAACTTCTTTATTTAGAGATAGTTTGCTATATCTTTAGTGAATCATCAAAGTCATTGATCCACAAAGATAATACACCTTTCATAGGTATGTCAGCTTGGTTTATCCTGCGTGATTAAGCAAACTGGTTGTCCCTTGCTTACCCCTTTTCGAGCCCTTTTCAAAGTCAATCGGCTTTGGTTGCTTGGACCCTTGTTCTTTCAAACTTCGCTTGTTTTGTCATGGTGTTTCCTTCCAAGTGTTAAAGTATATCTTCCTCTTTAACACATAGGATCTAGGCTTTATTCCACTTAAGCTAGTCCATGTCAAATATATAATCATAACATCCTAGTGGTAGAACTCATAATTTGACTTCTATTTTCTCCCTACCTACTTCAAATTGAATTTTCCATATAATTTTAGCAAAGATTTTTTTTTTCCCCCCTAGGTAGCCATGAATCTATGATTATTTTCTTTATAGCCTTGGAATCCAAATGAAACCTACTAAATGTACATGGAGCTAGAAAAGAATTACTTTCACAGTCAATCAAGATTGTTAAGGGCTTACCTATGTAATTTCTTGGGTAAGTTACTCATGAATATATATGTGCATCACGTGGGTTCAAAATAACGTATTTTTAAAATACCATTTTTTAACATACAGAAGGATGTAATATAAGGGGGTTATTTAGAGATTGAATAGAAAAGGGTTTTGTTTTACTCAAGAAAAATTCATAGATAAGGATATTTATAAATAGGCCTTGAACGCACGTGATGTAGAGGATATACATATAGTAACTTCCCTGAGTGTAATTTACTCATATCTAAATGATAGAGCATTGGTGGTAAGCTCCCTTATTCTCAAAACACACTTGAATGGTCCCTTTGTTTGACTTATTCTCCTAACATATACTCTTCTTTAGCTAGTTGTCTTATTAAGAGTTTACTCCTAGTCTTCCTCTTTCTCAATCTCTAGTATTGTTTTCATTTCCTCTAGCTCTCTTGGTCACTGGAGCTAGGTTAGGATTTTGCACAGAGTAGAGAAGACATGCATGCACGCGTGCCTTAGTTTGTGAAGAAGCTACAATTGGAGCATAATCCTTACTTCTACTAGACATGAGCATTTCCAAGGACTTGCTAATCCCCCTTAAATTGTTGAAATGTCTTCAAAAACTTAAGCTAATTAGAATATAAGTACAATGACCTTTGAAAGGGTAAGGAAAAATGTGTAAATGGAAATGGCATGAAAAACGTAAGCTAATCAAACTATATAAGTATGATGACCTCTGAAAGGATAAGGGAAAATATATAAATGGAAAAGATTACAATGAAGAATAAATGGATCTACAAGTTGTACACTAGTGTTATCCCTCTAAATACAATTTCTCTCATAAGGAGAACTAATTCCAAGAATTATCAATTCTTTCAAACCCCTGGTCTTCCAAATCTTTCCTAGAAACTAGACTAGTCCTCCTACTTTTGAAACCAAAGACTCAAAGAGATATATTGTTCAAATCTTGTACTTTACTATAATAAATAAAGATATCTTCGCATGTATAGGTGTATTATGGTCTTAAGGGATATCAAGTATGCTTACTCTCAAGGAGCCTACTTCCTTACATCATTATGATCTTTGGATGTAGGCCTAGTTGCATATCCTTTTAGTACATTGATTATAAGTCCATTTGCACAGTGATCACTTTAAATTCTTGGGTGAAGTTTAGGATTTCTGATATTGGGGTTATATTCATATATTCTTTGAGTCTGTTGAAGCCCTCTTGATATTTGATTGCCCATATGATCAGAATGTTTTTCTTCAAAAGATTATTAATGGGTGTTGCTAAAAGAGAATAGTCCTTGATAAATATTGGATATCATCCCACCACTCCCTAAGTCCTTGGATTTTCTTGGATTTTTTTGCAATTTACCAATCCAGGGCGTCTTTCACTTTTGGAGAGTCCATCAAGTTTCATTCAATAGAGACAATAAACCCAAAGTATCTGATCCTATCCATGTGAAATATACACTTGCTATGGCACATGAATATCTATTACCTAGTTTTTAAAAAGTAAGTGAGTTTTTGGTCAATTTGAATGGCATGACCAATAATTTATAGTGTCCATATTTAGTGCTAAAGGATATCTTTGGAATATCTTGCTTGATTTGATAAGATATGCTAATGGCAAGTTTATCTTTGAGATGACTTTGGCTCCATGTAGTTAGCCTAGAAGTTTTTCAATTTTGGGTATGGAATATCTATTCTTGATAGTCACTCAATTTAGTCCTTTGAAGTGAATATAGAGTTTGAGGGATCGTTCATTTTCCATATGAAAAAGAATGAGTACTCTCCCCAATGTGAGTTATGCAAGCAGATAAACCCTTGTTTAATTAGTTGTCTCAGCTATTTATTATGCTTTGGTTTAAGATAACCTATATAATATTTTGGATACATGCTCTACTCCAAGAGTCAATTCTATTTCATGACAACTTCTTGGTTTGGATATAGTTGCCTCAATTCTTTTGGAAAGTCATCATCAAAATTGTTGATCCACAAAGGTAGTGTGCCTTCCTTGGTATTTTCAACCTTATTTACCTTGATCATATAAACTAATCGTTTGTTTCTTAGCCCTCTCAAGATTGGATTGGCTTTGTGGATTGTGGTCCTTTTAACTTTAGCCTAGGATGACTTCGTTGTGTTATCTTCCAAGTCTTGAAAGATAACTTCTTTTTTAGTATGTAGGATTTGGGCCTTTTTCCTCTTGATTTAGTCCATACTCATGATATCTTCTTAATACCCTAGTGAGTGATACTATTTGGGGCATGTTTGATTTTTTGTTTCTTCAATGGAACTTTTCCCACATGTTCAGTAGAGGCGATTTCCTTCTTGCTAACTAGCTCTATGATCAATTTACTTATAGCTTTAAAGTTTAGATTTAATCTCTTAATCATATTTGGAGAAAGAAAATAATGAATACTTCCATAATTAATCTAGATTCTAAAAGAGTCACCTATATAATTCATTGGCATCTACATGATAGAGCATCGATAATTAACTCTCTTATTCTCAATGATGGCATGAATGGTTCCTCATTTGGCTTCTTATAGGGTATAGCTGGCTTATCATAGAGTTTATCTACCCTGCTATATTATTATGATTATCATGGCCTCTTCCAATTGGAAAGTTCAAATTAGGGTTTGAAGAGGACAGTTTGAGCAATCAACCCTCAAGTTTTCCGTCAATTTGTATTGGTAGCACTACTTGTTGTTTAGCTCTCTTGGGTCTTGGGTGATTGCATTGGCTTGCCCTCCTCCTTAGTCTTGTCACTCATTTTTGGGAACCATAATGGGATAATTTTTTATGTAATCATTGTTCATAGTACATTTCTCTAGCCATTTCATGCAATTTCTTTGGCTATGGTCTTAGCTTGCAATGGAATCATATTTAAGACTTGTGGTCTTATTCATTCAATATAGGAATTTAGAAGAGGATTCAAGCCTTGGCAAAACCTTGCAATCTACTAAGCTATTGTCATCAATGGTGCATACTTGTGGTGGGCCAAGAACTTTGAATAGTAACCTTCTAAGGTCAGTTCAACTAGTGAAGGCTATAGAATCCAATGCCTAGAGAGCAAACCAATGCAAACATTAGCTGCTGCTGAACTCTCTACCAATGTCAAACCTCCACCACCCCACTCGCTTTAGACCCTCATATGAATGGTGATCAATTCTCACCTTGGCTGCAGACTTAGCTGAAAATAAAGGGGACGACTTGCTTGCTTGCCTCCAACACTTGGATGCTACTTTCATGACATTGGCTAAAAGCTACGATCAACTAGACTTAGGCCTCCTGGAAGAACCTATAGCAACAGAAGTACAAACACTCCCTTGCTCTTGGGAGGAGTCAGAATTTGTATTCGTTAAGGTTTTGAAGCAGCTGCGGAGTTAATTGCAACTGCGATATCCAAGGAACAAGCAATCAAACAACGTCTCATTATGTCATATAGCAAGAACACGATCATGGCCACAAACCAGGAAATCGAGAAGTTGAAACAACTTGCTCACAACAACTCCTTTTTGCAAAAATGGTACGCTTTACAAGTGCAATGGGAGCTAGAGGGCTGCCAAATAATGACCCACGTTGAAAAATGACGTGCAATCAAGGCATCAGAATACAAGCCAACCTATGTAGATCCAACTTCTTATAGGGTGTTGACTACCATTCGTAAACTGACCCCTAGAAGAACACATTAAGGGACATCCTTATTTAGATCACATCCTCACTGAGGAGGAGTTGCATGTTGCTAGCCAAGTGGACTCCGATGACTTCTTGCTTGACGTTCTCATTTGCATTGCGCATGTAGGCATACACCCTTTAGACATGGATAGCTATGCTACTTTAGAATGCAACCCTAATTTCTATGCTTGGCTCATGCGACAATAAAACACACTAAGATTATGTGATGCAGGCCCTTCATCCACTAAACATTCAATCCTAGGAAGGATTCTTCTCAATTCAAAAAAAGGGGGGATACGGTGAATCAAACCAAACACATAAGGAGAATAGTAAAGGAAAAGCACACATGGGGAACCTCAATGGTAAACCAAACACAGGAGAACAGTAAAGGAAAAGCACACATGGGGGACTTCAATGGTAGGATGAAGCAACTTGTAATTGAGAAATCGATAATAAAATTTGAAATCAATAGACTTAAACTGCTTGGAGGAAAAAGTCTAATTCTTTACTATAAACAATTTAATCTGCCAAGTATGAAGTCTGTTCTTTCAACAAGTGACTATTTGGAAAAGCACTAATGGCAACCATGGCTTATTACAAGAGCTGAAGATGTCGTAGCAAGACTGAGCCCATTGCCTACCCTTCGCAAAAGAGGAAAGAACAAAGTATGGCCTCTCCCTTGAGAACCGGACATACAACCAGCTCAGGTCTAGGATCATCCACAACATTGAAGGGGTAATGGCCAATGAGGAAGCCATTAGGAGGATCGTGGACCAGTGCAACCTCGCCACGTATATCAAAAAGTTCCTGACCACACTAAGTGTGTGGAATTTGTGAGGATGTATGACCCTAATAAGGAGAGTGGGACAGTGTCCTTGGTAAGCAGAGAAGGAATCAAGCAGGTGTAGGTCCCACTCAACAAGACCTTAGTGGAAAAGGCGTTGGGATTGGAACCAAAGGTGGAGGAGAGGAATAAAAGAGATGTCTATGCCATGTTGGGGATGAGGAAGGAAAGTGTCTTAACGAATGACAGTATAAGCCTCCAGGACATCCCCAACGCAGAAGTCAAGCTTCAAGCCAAGGTGATCCACTCCCTCTTCTCCAACCTAAAATACAATTTTCTCATACATAGGATCAGTGTGCCCATGTTGGAGAGCGTGGTGGCTCATTCGCTGCATGAAGTGGATTGGACAGCTATGTCAGGAAAACCATAGATCAATTAGCCAAGACACTAGCCCCTGGAAGCATACTGGCGAGTGGAGAATCCCCTGCATCAAAGGAGGGAACCGACAGGAAGAAGCCCTCAGCTAAGGCCTCATTCATAGGATATGGAGGAGTCTTGACCACCCTTATCCAAGAGGTGATAAAAGAGGTGCAAGATGGAGAAGAGGGATCAAATGAAACGCCTGAGAGGTCACCTCCTCATCACGATAAAGAACAATCAAGTGAGAGGACAGTTAGTGAAGAAGAGAGAGAGCAAGAAGCTCAATCCAGCAAGAGGAAGGCAAAGACGCCTAAAAAGAAGATGATAAACAAGAAATAGGAGGAAGAGAGGAAGAGAAAGGAGGAAGAAAACCTACTAAAAGCCAAGGCTGAGCCAATAAGAGCCGAGGAAGAGAGGAGGAGAATAGCCATTGAATAGGAGGAGGAGGATTTGAGAAGAAAAGAAGAGGAGGACTTGGCACAAGTTGTGCACATGTCCATAGAGCAGCAGTGCAGGCAGGAGGAACTAGCAGTAATGAGCCTGCCAAGGTAGGACGACAGGCTGGGAACCAATAGCCAAGCATCAGAAGACTTACCTCCACCCGTCGTAGAAGGAAAGGGCAAGACTACACTCTACCTGACCCTGCCTACCCTCTTGCCAAATAACCTGACCATCGCATCAACGCTAGGCACCCCAACCACATGGATGCCAGCAACCTCATGGCATGGGTGCAGTTCCTGGTCAATAAGGCATATATCCCAATGCCCACCTCCAGTGCGGGAACCCCAATGACAAGAATAAAAAGACCAGCAACTACGGATGCCGAATCTCAGCAGGGGCCCAAGAAATTAAGAATATGTACTGCTACCACATGGAGCCGCAGCCGACTGACCAGGACAAGCATGTCAATGAGCTTTATGCTAAATTGGAAAGGGAAAAGGAGGAGAAGAGAGAAGCAGTGGCAAAGCTAGAAACAGAAAGGGAAATGTCAAATCTGTTCCAACTAGAAAAGACCCATCAAGTGGCCTTGCAACAAAAAGAAATCCATGCGATGAAAGTAGAGCTAAGGGCCAAGGAAGATGACGAACAGTGGCAAAAAAGACTGCAGGAAGAGAACCAGGAGTTGGTCACAATGCAAAGGGAGTACAAACTCCTGGTTCTACAGCAGGCAGAGCACACGTGAGAAAACTCCAAGAGAGCATGGAAGAGCTTGCCGCGTTGGAAGCAGGGAGAGCACAAGAGCAAGAAGAACAGAAAAAAGAGAGAGAAGGAGTAGAGCATGGAATGCAAAGACAAAGGGAAGAACAAGCAACACTAGAAAAGGAGATTGACTGCCTAACAAAAGAAAAACAGGACCTTGTACAAAAATGGAAAAGGCAAGAGTCGTTGATAGTGGCCATGTCATAACAGCAAGGTGAGGGCGTGGAAGAGATGAACAAGAGAGCAGAAGAATGGGCTAGCCAGAACGAGAAAAGGGTCAAACCTTGGCACGTTGTCTCGCTCAAGTCAAAAAAGAAAAAATACTTGCTGAAAGCAAAGCGACAGTCACCCAAGTGAGCTTCCAAACTCAACAACCCGCCTTCCTAGATACCCTATTGGACATCACCCAGGCAAAGGAGGGAGAGTCCATAGAAACAATAAAAAAGAAATTGGGAATGGCTTGTAGAGCACGAAAGGCATCAGTGAGGGAAAGAAGGAAACAAATGGTGGAGGAGACAAGGCAAAAATGGAATGCCAAGGGAGTGAGGGCACCCCAAGCACCTATCCCACCATGTGAGGATGATGCCCCAATGAGCTTCCACGCCGCCAAGGTTGTAATTTGGGAGAGGCAAGAAACATCTAGGAGCCCCTTCAACTTTAACTTCAAGTTTTCCACCACCTTGCGTAGGGTTTTGCCCATCAAGGTGGTGGAGGAACTGATTGACATCGGAAGCAGGCTCTGACAGAAATGGTTGGAGGAGAGAGAGCAGAATCCCACCTTATGGGCCATTGAAGATGCTGAATTTTGGAAAAATAAGGTTTTTGAAGTGCCAAGGTCACTACCGACTACGAATGTCAACCTAAATGGAGTAAAAGGGTCTGTGACTCCATCCTGGACACTTGGATGGCCTTTTGCAACACTCAACCCTTCGAGCAAAATGACCCAACCTTTATGCCTTACCCTCAAAGGGTGGGAGTGGATTTTGACTCTAGTGTCCACGGCCGCTACAAGTTCCCTATAATCTATAATCCTCATTGTACTACATATGAAGAGGCCCTTGTCTTCACATCAAAGAACTTGTATGATACGCTAATCCAATTCACTAACAAATTCTATTCATGCATTAACCCTGCCTTTATTACTACTTGTAATTACCTTAGACTACTTAAGATTCTCCTTAGGCAAGACCCCACCCTGCAGGAGCACAGCCTTCCAATACTCCATTTTGATCCTAATGTTGTAGATAGTTGTGCCATGGCCCCGACTAATGATGTGAGCTGCTCTATTACCTTGATTTTTCTTAGCCCTTCTAGAGGACATGAATGATAACTGCTTCACTCGCTGCAATCATCCATTTCTCTACACCACCACCCTTTAGGTCCACCTAAACCTCAAGGTATATCCCCAAAGCCGCCGATTTCTTAACAAATCTATTAAGTCCCCCTTCTCCACCTCACTTTGATGTTGAAGATTAACTTCTGTCATGACTATGAAGATTAACCTCAAGGTATATCTCCAAAGCCGCCGATTTCTTAACAAATCTATTAAGCCCCCTTCTCCACCTCACTTTGATGACGAAGATTAACTTCTGTCATGACTATGTAACTTCTTTTTTTAAAGACATCGCACTAGACACCGCAAGATGCACATTGATCACAGTCACTACACCTACGGGTCCTCAAGTTAGGTGCATCCAATAGCCTTGGTCAATCGGCTTTGTCCCTAATCCCCTAGCCTCATTTTGATTCTCCACTTCACGCTTAGGGCACATCAAGGGCAAGACACACCTAGGGAGGTAATACTCGCCTATGGGTAGAATGTCACCCTACGTGCCCTGCACCGCACCTCCCTTATGAACAAACTGGGTCCTCAAGTGTGGGACGCCATTGCGGGCTTGCCCAAGGTTGACCCATCTCCCAGCTCCACAAGCACAGGCACCACGCACTCCATGATAAGGTAGAAATGTCCCCTATGTAGTGCACCTTTCTTTTCTTTCCAGGTACAAACAAAGGCCTTGACCACCAACTCCAGAGACCCCATCATCCATGCAATGCACTCCCCATCTTATGCAACGTGCCACCATGCAAACACAACAAAGCAAGGGGTAGACGTGACAGCCCCAGTCAAAAAGTGAATGAAGAAGCTCATTTGGAACAACGCAAGAGACGACAAGCACGGAGGGCCAATAGAGGGATCCGTCCAACATGATATTCAATTTCAGTCCCATAAATCCCTCTAGTAGGTCCATAAATCCCTCCAACACTAGGGCTCAATCTAAACTCAAGGACCTTTCAATTTCATAAATCCCTCCAGTAGGTCCATAAATCCCTCCAGCACCAGGGCGCATTCTCAATGTAAGGGCCTTTCACTTCCATAAATCCCTCCAACACCAGGGCTCATTCCAAACTCAAGAATCTTTCAATTCCATAAATCCCTCCAGCACTAAGGCTCATTCCCAATGCAAGAGCCTTTTAGTTCCATAAATCCCTCCAGCAAGTCTATAAATCCCTCCAACACCATGGCTCGTTCCAAACTAAAGGGCCTTTCAGTTCCATAAATCCCTCCAGCATGTCCATAAATCCCTTCAACATTAGGGCTCATTCCCAACATAAGGGCCTTTCAATTCCATAAATCCCTCCAACACCAGGGCTCCTTCCAAATGCAAGGGCCTTCCAGTTCCATAAATCCCTCCAACATACTTTCCAACAGGGCTTCTATACACACTCAAAAAGCCACCGGGCTACCCCAACAACACTATTCAACTCGCCACCCAGCAATGCCATGGGACTGGCACTCAACTAGGAGGGAGTAATTTTTACTACAAAGTGAAGGAAGCCGAAAATGAGGCATCAAGTGGAAAAGTTCAAGGCGGAAAAAAGGAAAAGTATCCTACAAGAAAGTGGGCCCGAAAGAAATCTAAAAGCATGGGAACAACCAGCAAGAGTACAAGACGCAACCATGGAAGTCACAAGAAGCCAAAAGCAAGAAGGTGCACCTTTAAATATAAAGGCGCATCCAAAACCTTTGTAAAAGAGCACCGACTATGCAAATTATAAAGGTAGAAGGGCGGTAGGAAGGAAGCTAGGAAGATAGAAGAGCAATGGAAAAAAGGGCCTAGGCCATGGCCGGCCATGTAAAAAGGGGATGACCGCCCAAGGGAAAGAGGGTTTTGTATATAAAATTCAAAAAGTGAATGAGAGCTCATTCTTTGGTGTGTGGCAAAGTGGATCTTCTTCTTCTCTTCTTCTCTTCTCTTCTCTTGCTTGCTTACTTGTGAGTGCTTGAGGGAGGGAGTGAGAGTGAGTGAGGGAGAGAGTGTGTGAGGGTGAGAGATCTTGGAGGTGAACCCCTCCACCATCTCTTCTTCTTCTCTTCTTCTCTTCTCTTCTCTCATCTCGCGCGTGGCTATGGAGGATGGATCTTGAAGGAAGAGAGCGTGCATCATGAATCGTGGAGCTATCAAAGTGCTTGAGAGAGGAAGCAACTCCACCATCTCTTCTTCTTGTCTTCTCTTCTTCTCTTCTCTCATCTCGCGCGTAGCTATGGAGGATGGATCTTGAAGGAAGAGGCTTGAGGATGCTTGAGCGTGCATCATGAATCGTGGAGCTATCAAAGTGCTTGAGAGAGGAAGCAACTCAATCGGGCATTAAGGTAAGCTCACTACACTCGTAGAGAGGGATAGCACGCCAGCTATGTGAGAGGTAGCCATTAGTGCTCGCTTGAAATGCTTGACCAATAAGCGGTCCGTGGGTCTTGGCGGTTGAGCTAGAGCTCGCATCTATAGTAGGTAATCCTATAATAAATCCCATGCCAATGTTAGTCCATTTACCATGTGGAATGGATAATAGTTGAATTAGACCACTAGGTAACAAATTGGAATCTTTATTTGATTGGCACGGTAAGTATTGTATCACATATTCTTTGACATCTTTCCAAATTCCTTTCCAATAAAAGCATATATGAATCTTATCAAAGGTTTTAAACAAGCCAATATTCCCTGCCAAAGGAGAAGAATGCACCTCCTGGGTAAGATTCTTTGCTTAAAAGATGTCTAAGGAGTCAAATATACTTTGCCTTTGAGCCAAAGAAGTCCATTATCCTACTTGAAATTGGGAAAATTCAAATTCATTGCCTTGTTGTAATTTCTTCATGATGTTAGTTGTTTACTCATCTAACAAATATTCTTCATGCATGTCTTAGATCCAATCTTTGTAGAGAATAGAAATAGTAGAAATGGAATATGCCCGCATCCTAAATTTATCTACCACTATATTTCCCTTGCCTACTATATAAGAGTTCTCAAAGTCATATCCTTGTAATGCAGTTAACAATATTTTTTGCCTAGGAGATAGGTTAGGCTATGAAAGAAATTACCTCTGCACTCAGTGTTTACTTTTAACTTTGAAATAGATGCCATGAATGTACTAATTCCACTTCTTAATGGCATGAAGTAGGAATAACATTTCTTGCTCATAGATGTGGAGTTATCTTTCTTTTTCATCTAGCTTTCTACTTTTATAGGCAATAACACTATGTTCTTGGCATAGAACATCCCCAATATCACAACCACTAGTATCCAAATAGATGGTGAATTCTTTAGAAAAGTTTGAGCACACTAAAATAGGTGCTGAAATAAGGAAACTTTTCAACTCATCAAAGCTCTTCGTGGCTGTAGCATCCCAAAATAAGGTATCTTTCTTCAATCTATTAGTGAGAGGTGCTACCACATGGGTATAATTCTTGATGAATCTTTGAAAGAAAGAGGATATCCCTAGAAGTCCTCTCAATGTAGTAGAATTTTTTTATATGGGCCAATCTTTAATGCATTGTACCTTCTTTGGATCCACCCTGATCCCTTTCTCAGCCACAATATGACCCAAATATTCTACCTCACTCCCCATAAAAGTACACTTGTTTTCCTTTGCAAAAAGCTTGTATTATCTCAATGTAAGGACTGCACAGACATCTTGTAAATGATCCTCTCTATTCTTGTTGTATATGAGAATATCATCAAATAATACCAAGATAAATCTATACAAGAATGGCTATAAAACATTATTCATAAGAGAGTGGAAAGTAGGACATGCATTGGAAACCCCAAATGGCATAACGAAGAAGTGGTAGAGACCCCTTTCTATTCTAAAAGTCATCTTGTACTCATCACCCTCCTTCATCTCGATTTGGTGGTAGCCGACCTCAACTCAATCTTGGTAAATACCTTTGCATCCTTGAGCTCATCCAAAAAATCATCAATGCACGGGATTGGGTACATGTTCTTCATAGTGCTCTTATTGAGGTTCCTATAATGAATGCACACCCTATAGGATCTATCTTTCTTCTTAACAAGTAGTATGGGAGAAGAAAAAGGTGACTAACTAGACTTAATAAACCCCATTTCTAGCAAGTTTTTAACATGTTTCTCCACTTCTTCTCTTTCATATTTTGACAACATGTAAGGGGTTTTGTTGATAGGTTTAGTGTTAGGTGTCAAATCAATAGGACAATCCACTTCTCTCTTGGGTGGTAATGATGTAGAAGTTGAAATATGGCTTTAAACTCTTCCAAAATTTTACAAAGACATGGTTCATACTCTTTAGGTGTGCAAAAGATTGTTGATTTTCATCCACCTTTGAGAGGAAAAGTGTGAAAATACAAGACGTTGCATTAATTTCTCTCTTCATCTTCTTTTTGCTAATTACTTTCACTTGTTTTCTCTCTACACCATAAGTGTTACTTACGTCCCCTTCCAAGTAAACTCCACAAAAATCTGATTAAGATACAATGAAAACTTTCCAATCTTTTTAATCCAATCACAACCAATAGCAATATCTATAGGACCCATATATAAGACAATCAGGTCCATCCTGATGGTGTAAAACTGTGATAGCTCAATGGGTGTTTGTAGGTATGTCTTCTTGCTCAAATCTTGAGATCTATTTGCCACTTGTACCTTCAGTGGGATGTCCATGTTTTGAGGTAATAACTTCAACTCAAATAATGATTTGGCATTGACAAATCTATGTGTACTTCCCGTATCAATAAGAATATGAGCAACCTTAGAATTGATCTTGCCTTTGAGATGAAGTGTATTCTCTCCTTTACAACCCATCCAAAAATGGAAACCTGTTGAGACTAGCTCTAAATCCTCTTATAAAAACTAATCATCATGGTCATGCACCTCATCACAAGTAAGAACTAACTCATCTCGTATTTGACCTTCCTCATGGGCTTCATCTTCATCTGAATCTTCTATGATCACCATATTAAACTTTGCACTATTGGCTTTGTACTTTTGTTTATGAGATCAAGTGACCATTTTTCTCCATATTTGAAACATAGTCATTTCAACTTATCATTAGAGAAGGGCTAACTATCAATGGTACTGGGGGTAACTATTTAGCTCCACTTTCACCTCTCTTGAAATCCATTTTTGGATCAGCATTATACCTGAAGTTTTTCCCTTACTTAGAAGTATATGTTGTAGGGTATAGGAATCTTGTTGAAATTGTTTGAATCCATGTTTTCATCTTTATAAGCCTCTCTTTGGTGGATGAACCTTGTTGGCCAATTTGGATAATAAGTGGCTCCTACCTTGTGTTGAAAAGAGCTCACTTCTCTTCTCTATTTCTGGATGTAGTATTTGGCATATTGTATGGTTGCATGTACATTCACAAGCTTTGTTGCCCCCACCTCTACTAAAAGATTTGAACCTAATCCAAAACTATACTTGTTCAACTTGGCTGAATCAGAAATGCCCTCAATATATATGGAAAGGTTTAGGAACTGGCTGAAATACTCTCCAATCATAGAGCTTCACTATCTAAGATCATACCACTTCCTTTCCAACCTTTCTTTTTCCATTGGCGATATAAAAACATATGTCATGGTTGATTTAAAGTCCTCCCATGTATGAAAAACTTGCCCAATTTCCATCATGTATCTCCACCATGTATGTGTGTATCCCTCTAGGTGTAAAGTTGAATAGCAAATCTTTGCCTCATCATGGTGTGGAGATTAAAATACATTTGTAATTTATTAATCCACTCTTCAAGGTCTATTGGTGAGGGATTGTCCGTTTGAACTGTGGTATACTAATTTTCTATTTCTACTCTCTATCATAATGGTAATGATGACCGTTGTTGGGTAAATCACTTGATTGCTACCTTGGAGAGAGATTATTCAATATTAGATGTCGAGGATTGAATACGTGAATTATTTTCTCAAGATCATCATCATGTTAAACTCTATTCTCTCTTCTGAAATATTTATGAAAGTATTGACCTTTTCTATTCCTTGCATTAGGCATTTGTGAGTTTTGTGGATAAAATTCCTTATAGAAAGAGTCACATCTATGAATGCCTTTTGCTTTTTCAACATGCTAAAATTTTTCAAGCTATCCATGGTCCTTTGAAGATTCAAAGTTTAGTCTTCCCCTACTCCAAGAGTTAAAAGGAGGGTAAAATGTTTCCTTAACTCTTGATGGAACACCTTGTTCATAGGTTGACTGTATAAACTAATGTGCTGATCATGACTTCACATTGTCATGCAAAATTGATGCTCCATTACCATTGAAAGGTGGAGTGCTTTGCCACTTATTACCCAAGTTGTTGAGAATAGAGATCATCTTATTAAACTGAGTGTCCAACAATTGATTATGTTTCCCAAACTTCTCAAAGTGATTGACCATTTGTCCAAACTTATCATCATTTTTTGGTTCAATTGAATGATACCCTCTATCATACATTCAATCATATGAGAAAGTTGTTGCAATTCGTTTGAATCATGTGATCTATTCACTTCACATATATATACCACATCAATAGGGTCTCTTGGCCATTGTGATTCTTCATGTATGTTTTGGCACGCATTTGAGCTGGTATTCAAGGGTTTTAGCTTTGTGGTCATCTTTTTGCTGGTGTTGAGGTTTGGCGGGTGGTGATGAATCACAACCCCCCTCCTTAGACTCAATGGTGGGTTTCCCTACCCAACAGCTTTGCGGACTATGATGGAGTCGCGTAGGTAAATGCGTTGTGAGTAATAGTCAAAATTGCATTGTGCTTCTTGAATGTCAATCCTATACCAGTGGTCTTAATCTTCGGCATCACATAGAAGGTCATAGGTAGGCTTTCAGTCTCGACAGAGACTGTTATTCTACACTTTCCAAGTAGTGAGTAGGACCGCCCTCCAAATGGGTTGAGTTTGGTGCTGGTGGGTTGTAACTTTGGCTGACCAATGAGGGTCCAATGATCGTGCGTAAGGATGTTATAGTCAACTCCCTCATCAATGAGTGTGTCAAAGACGTGTGTTTTTTGGGCAGTCACACTGACAAGCTTAGGTAGGTAGTTGCCACCACTTCCTCATCTTCATCTTCAATTTCCGTGATGGTGGCCACTCGTACCTTGACAGGGTTGGGTTGTCCATGAGAGCTCCTTGCAATTATGTAGGCTAGTACTAGGACTGTGTCACTAGGCTCATCGATTGCCACAACGGCTTTCTCATACTTCTCACCATCGAAGAATGGCAGATTGATCATGGCAAGCATGTGCATATAATCTCACTCATCTTTGAGGTAGGGGAAATATTTGGTCAATAGCCTGTAAGATTTTCTAATTTGCACATCACCCTTCAATATGGTGGAGATGGCATCCAGGTTGACTGGTGTGGTCTTCCATGTATCCATCTCTACTTTTACTGCCTTTGTTCGATTGAATAAGAAGATTAGACCATTACGCCTTTCTTCTATGACCCATGCATTGCAGATCTAGGGCCAGTCTAACAGGATGTCATAGTCAACTCCCTTCATGACTATAAAGTCAACAGAGAATTAGATCCATGTGATCTTCAAGCTAGTTCTTTAATACTCCAAACGGGGCCACACCTTCATTCCATTGGCTAGGGTGACATTGAACTTAGTATTCTCAACATGCAAGTTACCCTAGTCTTGGAGAACTGCATGGCTCATCACACTAACTCCTACTCCTATATCCACAATTCCCTTCCTCAGGGTGTCTCCTAGAGCTAGGACCGATAAGCATGCATTTTGGTGCCTTCCCAAAAATCATTGACATGCAAGGACTTGGGCACCAAGTGTAGCGTCAGAGACCAGGTATCTGAGTTACTACGTCATGATCACGTAGATGAGTTGTCCCTTACTCCATTAGTCCTTCAACCCACTACTTCAATTCTTGCCATAGTGTCGGCTGCTATCTAAGCAGATCTCCTAGGCTTAAAGTCACCGCGGTGGTCACTAGTGTGGTGATGAGGAGGTCATTAGCTGCTTGTTTCTCTCCTAACTCTATTTTTCTTGGCCAATGTCCCTGACTAGTTTGCTGGCCCGTAGCATGTAGGCTCTGTTTAAGTGGCACTGCTTGTGGTATAGCTATGTCCCTTGACTTTAGTTGTGGAGGCGAGGCTGGCACGCTTTCGCTTGAGAGATCATTGATCTCATCTTCCAATATGGGCTCAGCATCCTTCAAGTGCTCCTAGGCTTCTTTTACCCACTCCTTGACCTTTTTGATGGCCTTGAGTTGGTGCTTCTAGTGGTTGGAGTACTCCCCAACCTTTGCACTCCCCTTCTCGACCATCTTTGGAGTTGACGTTTTTGCTTCTGTGTCTGCCACCCTTTTTTCTGCAGCTACTGTCATCGCACTGTCGATTTTTAGTATGACCTTAGCATCACCTTTCTTTCTCCTTTGCCTATGGCTCTTCTTTCCGATTGAGGCTGCATCTAAGTTGCTAGGTCCAAGCAATGATATGCCAGATTGATTTGTTTGCGCGTGGGTCATGACATGCAACGAGATGGGTATGTCCTCTCCATTAAATGTCTCAACTCCAAACATCCCCAATGGTACAGATGGCTCATTTGCTACACTAAAGGGTGGCCTTCATCTAGGGCATTTGACAAATAGGTGAGTGATTCCACATTCTAGGCATCTAAGATCGGCCTTTTCCTGATTAGCCTGCTCCCATTCAGGGTAGCGTGAGGAGATGTGTCTGAGGTGACAACAATTCCAATAGAAAATCGGTTCTTGGATCTACCCCCCTAAGCCCCTGTCTCTACCCCTTCCTAATGCCATCACTGGTACAAGTTGGTAATCCATAAGGATTGCATTGCTCTCTTTGTCACACGTCACGTAGGGATGCATGTAGGGCTTTTCGTCATTCGGATCCTCCACATAGTGTACTAGAGCGTCACTCAGTGGATGGGTTATGTAGGGTCTAGGTGCTTTAGGTATGCCTGTAGGATTTATCTCCATCCTAGGAATGGTCGATTTGGTGTCATTAGGTGCCGGGAGAGCCAATGGGACTCCCCTCCTGAAAAAGTTTTGCAGCAGCCTATTCGCTAGGTAAGGCTATCCATATGGTTGCGAGTATGGGATTCTCCTTGATAGCCTACAATGTAGGGCATCATGGCCAAACCTACCACAATTGATGCAAGGTCGGGACCTCGGATCGTCTTGACACTCGGGTGGCACGTGGTTTCTGCCACAATACATGCATTGGACATGATGGCATGTTGGATGTCTCATCATTTCTTGTAATTTGGCTACCTCCGTCTTCATCTCGGATAGCTCCTGACTTGCATTTGTCGTGCCCTTTCCTTTATCCTGAGTATTTGGGCATGATTTTTTGCTTGAAGTTGAAACTCTCTCAGAGTTTCTAGCGTTAGTCTCCTCTCAGTTCGAGCTCTTGGAGCTTCTCTCTTTAAGCTAGTCATCCACTCTGATTGCCTCATCAAAGACCCTAGCTAGTGCATCTCATTGCAAGCTTGAAATGCCTACCAAGGCCTTATAGAGTTCTTCACTTCGTATCCCATTGATGAAGACTATGGAGACCGCTCTTTCGGTAGGTCGCTCGCCAGTTGGGATTCTTTTGAAAAGACTCTATACGTGGGTGATAGTCTCTGATGTCCTCCTTGTCTTTCTGCTTAACATTCATCAGCCGCACTAGAAGGTTATCAAAGTACCCAAGCTCAGAGAATCGCTTAATGTAGAGACTCTTGAGGCTATTGAACTTGCTTCGCTTAGCATCCTCTAGACTCGTGTATCAAGTCCTACCCTTATCTCCTAAGCATAGACCAAAAGCTTGTGAGCGCACAGTAAGGTCGATGAGATTGTTGGCCTCATAAACTTTCTCGAACTGCTCTTTGAAGCTATATGGGTCATCGTTTGGTTGGTATTTGTCTAGTTGCTTAGCCATGATAAGGATTCTTGATTGGCTCTTAGAGTGCTGGTTAACTCCTAAACCTTCAAGCAATGAGGTTGCCATTGCAATGGCACTCTGCTCTGTTGGATGAGTTGTCCACCCAACAGACGCTTCCTAAGAAACTTGCTCAATGTGAGGTCACCTTCTAGTGCTCTTTCCCTCTCTGGGTTAGGTCTTGTCCTATTTATGCTTGCTAGGGCTAGCACTTGTCGAATCTCATGCAATTTCTATGTTTTGTCACAAGCTTTTGGCTTGTTGTTCTTGATTGTAGGCCACTATTCCCTGCAAATCTTCATGCACTAGTCTCCTCTCCTCTTCAAGGTCCGCTATGATATCCTCGCACTCACTCCCTCACACTCTCACACTCCCTCTCTCAAGCACACACAAGCAAGCAAGAAGAAGAGAAGAATATGAGTCCACTTTGCCACACACCAAAGAATGAGCTCCTCATTCACTTTTCAACTTTATATACAAAACTCTAATTCCCTTTTGGGCGATCATCCCCTTATCCCCTTTTTTACATGGCCAACTGTGGCCCATGTCATTTTTCCCATTGTTCTCCTATTTTCCTAGCTTCCTTCCTACCACCCATCTACCTTTACAGTTTGTATAGGAGGAAGCGTGGTGCTCTTTTACAAAAAGTTTTGGGGGCCCCTCGCATTTAAAAATGCACTTTTTCCTTTACCTTAGCTTTTGAGGCCGCCCTTGCGCTTTCGGCCGTTCATCTATGTAAACTTGAGACTAACATGAGAGAGGAAAGAGAAGCCCTTATTTAACAAAAGTAATCCATGTTTAAGCTTTCCCTATACTATATTAACCCGAGTTAGACCTGGAACCTTCAAAATGGGCCTTTTCTTGTCCATGAGATGCCAAATTTTCTTCTTTAGATCTTCTCCAAATGCTCCAAAAATAGTGAAGACTAACTGCAAGAAACCTTGACTAGTCACAATTTAAACTATACCAAGTCCTGTAACCAAATCTTGAGCTTTGGTTACCTTGGATGGTGCTAGTAACCAAATCTAGGCTTGAAAATGACCTTGCCAAGAATCAAATTCAAGGCTCTGATATACCATTGAAATGAACTTGGTCTAGACTGAATTAAAATAATAATAAAATCAAGAAACACTATTGAATCAAATGGCCATAAGAACCCTCAAGCTCCAAGAAATGAAGAAGTTAACAAATGTGCTAAACGATTTTTACGATGGCATACTCTTGCCTTTTATACTCCAATCCCAATTAAGCTAATTTTTCCTAAGCTAAAGGGTACAAAACTTATTTTATTATAGTACACTTCATAACCTTACAAGGATGTGAGTTAATTTGATTCTCGAGAAGGTACTATGATCCAAATGATCATAACCAAATGGATTTGATAGATATAAATGCAACAGTTTGGATCAAAGGGGCCAAAGGTCCTTATACAAGGAAATTAAACTCGCTAAAAGATCATTGAATTTTAAAACCCTAGAGCTATTTACTTTGAATACAATCAAGAAACTAATTTTCCCTTCCAAGGGTTGTAATAATCTTTTTTGCCTCAAATTCATGACACTGAATAACTTGTGGAAACTAATATTGGAAGATCACTAGCTATAATAAGTCCCAACTATTTTGATTTGCATCCAAAGGACTATTTGATGCATAGGGATGATGCATTAACAAGATTATTTGTGCTTGAACTATTCTATTTTAGAGTTTGTATCTAAAAGTGACTTAAATTCAGAGATGCATTTTGTCTCCCCCAAGGGTAGCTATGAGAGCCCTTCACCAAGGGGCTATATTTGGCACTCTGGATGCTAGGACCAACTCTAAGAGTGAGAGGTCTCTTTGTAGGGAGCATGATTAGCTGGCAAATGGCAAGGATGGTAGGGGGAATTTGGTTGTAAATCCCTTGAGCATCAAAGACTAGTTTATCATGCATCTTATGTTCTAGCTCTTTCAACTTCTCTTTGTGGAGCCCACAAGTGCAGGACAACTTCTTAGAAGGTCTAAACACTAGTTAAGGGCAGAAAATTGGTGGTAATGCATTTGGTCAGGATCCTATCTTGAGACAAATGTATTGATGTAAATAAAGTAGGAAAGAATTATTTGTGCTAAAATATTTCTTTTAATTTATCTTTGTATTTGTTTCTAAGGTTACATGAAGGAACCTCATACTAATGGAATTTATTAAAGAACTAGTTTTTATATGTTACATGAACTGTACTAGGTAACTAGATAATTCTTAAAACTCCATTTAAATGGGAAGAAAAAGGATCGATTCATCCTATAGTACGGTAGTCTCCGTAAGCTAAGAGGTCTCCCACAAACATGAAATCAACAAATTAGAAAGAGTCAACATGCGATTTTCCTAGAAGATCGATTTTCAAAACTAACCTTGTGTCATTTTAGAATATCAAAGTGAGACCTTGTCTTACGGAAAACGGATCAATGCACCAACTCCCCCTTATTTGTCACTTTATTTGAACCAAGTGTAACACAATAAATTATAGAGAAAATCTCAGCTAACCCTAAGCCCTTCAAGGTTGGAAGCTTGCTCGTATATGTCGACATCATCATAATAAAATTTGATCTAGAATGATTTGAAGACTCAGAGGTCTTAAATATAAACAAATAATCTAGATTCTAGACCACATATATTTTTTGAAATCTTGAAGTACGTTGATCAAGTTGAAGATGCATCTTTTGATGCTCCACCAATGTTAGAAGATTCTAACTTGTTAGAAGAGAGAGAGAGAGAGAGAGAGAGAGAGAAGGGTTGGAGCAATTGTGAGGAGCCGTATGCTCTCACCCATTTTCTTCATATTCAATTACCCATATAACTAAAATGATTACAACATTCTAAGGTCTGTAAGACCATTCACACATAGCCTTAATCCACCAACTTATTTAATGTCCCACACTTGCTGATACAACTGGGCATAGCTAAGACTCTCTCGACGATCACACACACAAGCTTGAAGTCTCAACACTCCCCCTCAAGCTCAAGACAACATATGCACACCAAGTAGCTGTCAAAAAACACTGAACTTATCTTTACCCAAAGACTTGGTAAAGATATCTGCTACCTGCTCATCTGTCTTCACATGCATGAGATCTACTCTCCTTACAAGAACCATCTCTCTGATAAAATGGTGGTGTACCTCAATGTGTTTAGTCCTGGCATGATACATTGGATTTTTTTCCAAGAGTACACTACTGAGATTGTCACATGACAAGGTCACTGGAGCATCCACCTATATATCCAAATCAGCCATAAGCTTGAGCAGCAATGCAATCTCACATGTTGCCAATGCAACACCCCTGTACTCTACCTCAGTGCTAGACAATGCAACCGTTGGTTGCTTCTTGCTACTTCAGCTGATCATTCCACTTAGAAATCCAAAGGCATAACCACTTGTAGATCTACGATCATATGAGCATCCTGCCCAATCTGCATCTATGTAACCAATGAGTTTCATGACCTTATCATTCTCATAGAATAGCCCATGATCTACAGTGGACTTTACATACCCGCATCCATCTAATAGCATCCAAATGTGGCTTTCTGGGCTTCTGCATGAACTGACTTATGAGCCCAACTGCATAACTCAAACCAAGCCTTGTGATGGTTAAGTAGATCAAGCTTCCAACCATCTGCCTGTACATAGTCACATCACCAATTTCAACTCCAGTGCTAATGTCCAACTTGACATTCTGATCGAGAGGTGTATCCAGTGGTTTACATTCAACCATGCTATATTTCTTCAACATTTCCATGGCATAGTGTTTTTGCATCAGCCATAAACCATTTTCAACTTTAATCACCTCAATACCCAAGAAATACTTCAATTCACCTAAGTCTTTCATGTCAAATTCAGATTTCAGGAACTACATAACATGCTGTATCCCCAAGTCATCATCACCTGTGATTATCAAGTCCTTAGCATAGATGACTAGCACTACCAAGCCTTTGTCTATCTTTTTCCTAAACAGATTGTGATCAGCCCTGCCAACAGTAAATCCCAAACTCTACAAGTAACTACTAATCCTTGCATGCCATGCTCTCAAAGCCTGCTTCAGCCCATACAATGCTTTTTTCAATTTGCATACATAATGCTGAAAATCAGGGTGTACGTACCCTTCAAGCTGATCCATATATACATCCTCGTCAAGTCATCATGAAGGAAAGCATTTTTGACGTCCATCTACTGCAATTTCTAGCCTTTAGCAATAGCCAATGCGATCAATGTTCGTATGGTAGCCATCTTGCTGAATGTTTCCTCATAGTCTAACCCATACTGTTGAGCATATCCTTTAGCAACCAACTTGGCTTTATACCTCTCTACACTGCCATCCGACTTGCATTTAATTTTGTAGACCCATTTGCAACCAATGGTCTTCTTTTCTTCTGGTACTGGCACAAGATCCCAAGTACTATTTTTAGCCAAGGCATCTATCTCCTCATCCATAGCTGTGCACCAATTTTTATCCATCATTGCTTCAACAAATGTAGCAGGCTCTTTGACCTCTGTCACCTTTGTCATATAAGCTAAAGAAAACCACTATAAGTCAGCCTATCCACACAGTACCTGACTCTCTGTGATCGTCTAAGTTGTGGTGCACTACTCGATTCCCCTCTCTCATGAGGCGGAATGTACTTGTTCTACCTACTAATGCCAAGCATATACACTGTTGGAATACCAAGTTCACTGTCTAGAGTGTTAGTTGAGGCATAACCTGAAGTCATCTTGCCAGGTGTCATCACACTAAATGTATCATCAATGACTTTTTATTTTCCTTTGCTGTACACCACATCATATCTCCTCCTCACTGACATAGTGGTGTTAGTGGACGATGAACCAGAGCTCTGCAATCTCCCTGTCCATGGAAATACCGTCATACCACTAGGGTATGTCACTGCAGTACTCTGCTGCGAATCAACTGTAGAAACATGTGTAGAAGGCATATCCAATGGCATTGCAGCTGGTGATACATACCAAGAGGCCATCTCATCAAAGATAACATCTTTCCTCACTAATGTATCCCAAGTAGAGGGATCATAGCATTTGTATGCCTTCTTTTCCTGCAAATAACCAATAAAGACACACTTATGTGCTTTTGGATCCAGCTTCTTCCTCTTCTCATCATCAGGGATATGCACATAAGCAAGACAGCCAAATACTTTCATGCAACTGACATCAAGCTTGTAGCCATACAGCTTCTCAAATGGTGTCTTATCATGAATACCTGTAGTGGGAGTCATGTTCAAGATATACATGGTTGTCATAACAGCCTCAGCCCAATAATTGAGCGGCATACTCTTCTCATTCATAATTTCCCGAGCAGCTTCCATTAGTACCATGTTCTCCCATTCAGCTACCCCATTCTATTATGGAGTGTAGCTACATGTAAGCTGCCTACGTATGCCATTTTCAACCAAAAAACTATCAAACTCATTTGACACATACTCCCCAACACTGTCAGATCTCAAGCAAGAGATGTAACAATCAAATTCATTTTCAACCTACTTTTTAAACTGCTGAAAAATAGCAACCACCTCATCCTTTATTTTCAATATATAAACCCAAGTATAGCGAGTGAAGTCATCAATGAATGTCACATAGTACTTGGAGTCTCCCATAGATGCATTATGAATTGGCCCCCACACATCAGAGTGAACTAGCTGCAACTGTTGCATATTATTTATTACATGCCTAACAAATGGCAACCTTAATTGTTTACCAAATTGAAAAGTATCACAGACATGACCAATATCTGTATACTGAAACTTGGGTAAACCTATCACAAGCTGTTTCTTCTGCATCATTTGCAGCCATTGAAGATTAATATGTCCCACTCTCTTATGCTATATTTCCAAGTCTCTAACTATGCCAGAGTCATGGGCAAATATTGTTGATTTCAGTTGTGGAAAAGTGGCATCAAGAGTAAACATCATGTCATTCCTACAACCGCGAGCAATCAAGTTGCAGCCATTACCAACTCCTCAATGAAGCATCCATTCTTGTTAAATCGAACCTGCAAATTCTGCTCAGTCATCTGACCCACAGACAATAAATTTTTAGTAATTGATGAGACATGCAATACGTCATGTAAGTTATTCTTCCTACCATCATGGATTACCAAAGGTACTTTTCCTTTATGTTCTATGCTATGCTGTGTGTCATCCCCTATGCATACATAGCCATTCTTCTCAAACACCATGTCAATAAACTAGTCACCATGAGGCATCATATGATTCAATGCCCCTGAATCAATGTACTAAACTGCATCCTCATCAGACTTCTTAGAAGCCCTGTCTTTCACATATGTCATGGCAAACAATATATCCCCAAAAGTATCATTTGTCTAACTGGACGATGCATAATGTCCATGCTGCTTGCCCTTTTAATTGCCTTGCTTCTTCCAACAGTCCTTGGCAATATGACTATACTTTCCACAATAGTGAAAATCCTTATCCTTATTAGGATTGTCAGATGGACGATGTTGCTTCCAGGAGTCTCTACCTCTAGGGCTAGATCTCCCTTTGCCTCTGAAATTTCCACCTCCTCATGCATTTGAACCTTGCTGGTTATTATGACCATAGGATACATTTGGCTGGCCTCCTTTGCTAGAACCATAACCTCTACCACGGCTGCCACAGCCGCGTTGATTCGAATAAAAGACAACATCCTTATTCTTGGAGCTGCTAGAACCTATAGCCGATCCAAGTTTAACCTCTTCATAAATAAGCAATGCAACCGGCTCATTGAAATCCAGCATTTCAGCTTGCACAGAGATGGAAGTATCAAATGATTTATATTCAAATCCCAAACCATTTAATGTCACTGCAACCATGTCTTCATCCTCGACCTGTGTGCCAATGGATGCCAATTGATCCGCAATAGTCCTAATCTCTGTGACATAATCATGTATAGATCTGCCTTTTCTTTCCATGTTGTTGAATTTCTGCTTTAACTGTATCTTCATGGCACTTGTAGTGGTGCCATAATACCTAATCAAGATGTTCCATGCATCCGCTGGTGACTTGTAGTTCATGATTTTATTACCATAGCATCCGAGGTACACAAAGATAACCAGTGTAGCACCCTGCGAGTTCTTTCCAACCAAGCTCGGTGCACTCGTCTTTGATCAGTTGTAGGATTCCTCTCTGGAATTTCAGGTTCAGCTTCAACACCTGTCACCAAGTCCCAATATCCTTTTCCTATCGGGAAGTTCTCCGTGCCAAACTTCCATATGGCATAATTATTGCTATCAAGCTTTTCCCCCACTATCTGGGTTATATTGTCGGTTCTATTTGCATTTGCCATGTTGCAAACAATGTGTGACTACCTACAAGCCAACAAGTCAAACTGACTTGCTCCAGTCTTTGACTCTTTATGACAGATTTTTTGCAACAAATTCATTGCTGAAACTAGAGTATTTCAGCCCCTTAACATCTCAAAACCATCCACAAACATGTGGCATAACTTGTAGGTACATCATCAATACATAGACCATGTAGTTGCTTTAAGTTTGTATCATGCAACCCTACTGCTAGGGTACATACATATAATCTAAAATTTGCAGGCTATAAATGACCAGCAGCTGATTTACAGCCAAAAACAAGGTGTATGCATGTCATACATGTCCCAAAAGCTCACAAACATCTGTTAGTACATGTACGGTTCCATACATGATCATTCGGGCACATATTAGTGCATAGACATCAAGTACAAGTGTCAAATATCTTGCCTGGAGGTTGCAGCTAGCAAATGTTCAGCAACGCAAGGTTTATCTAGCTCCAAAATGTCTTCAAATCACTTCATACATTTGCTTCAGTGTGTCAGGGTCAATACCTGAGCATTCATACAACCATAGACACTCTGTCTTCAAGAAACAATGTCATGGACTGCATTTACTATTGTAACCAGCCAAGACACTTTAAATGCATTTTTTTTCAGCTTCAAACTTCAATTTTCAGTAGCATTCAATGCTTATCTTAATGCTTCATACATTCCCCAGACATATCCCAAACCATACATTTGATAGGGACCAATCAATGTCATGTAATGCTTTAGGCAAAGACCATGTTTGCTATCCACAAATTTATGACAGTTTTCAGCCTCTAATTTTTAGATCTGTAAATGCATTCCAAAACTGAATTTTTAATCCTTTAAATCATGCCCAAGTGTGCATGGGTATTGCCCAGACATTCACCCAGCATTCTAGCTAGTCATAACCATCGTTCCAAGGCATATATGGATCAAACGGTGCCCTGTAGTAGTGCTAGAAATTCCATGATAGATTTTAGCTTGTTAGATACTTCCAAATCTGAGTATTTTTGTCAGTAAACTTCAGCCCATAAGCATGACAACCAATGTACATGTCTCCTTGAGCATACCTATGCTCTAATGAGGTCTTCCAGACATGTCCAAGAGCTCCAAAACCTTTCCAATGTAAATCATATGTTGTATATTCCTTGTTACCAACAGTTCGGGACTAAATTTTAGATATGTACATTCATATCTCAGCTCATAACTGGGCCCTCTCCATATTATTTGCATACAACAGTCTTCAAGCACCTTTCAAAGGGTATGCAAGCTGTAGTTCACTTGAGCAGTGACTACTTTACTGATTTGCAGTCATGGGAGCAATTAGGACAGCAAGTGCAATTCATGTGATGTAGCCTGGGGGTGTGTTCAGCAAGTCTTCAGCCCAATGATGATCAATACTCTCTCTACTGTGGCCAATGAAGCCTCCCAATGCTTCAGACAAGTCATAGACAGCCTCTTGAGCAGTGACAAACCAAATGACTCGGTGCATACCTTCAACAGGAACAACGGCACGTTGGTTCTCTTCAAAATACCCTGGCCTTCAAGTTCTTCAGGTCTTCTTCACATACCATGTTAAAAGAGAGAGAGAGAGAGAGAGAGAGAGAGAGAGAGAGAGAGAGAGAGAGAGAGAGAGAGAGAGAGAGAGAGAAGTGTTGGAGCAACTATGAGGAGCCGTATGCTCTCACCCATTTTCTTCATATTCAATTACCCATATAACTAAAAGGATTACAACATTCTAAGGTCTGTAAGACCATTCACACATAGCCTTAATCCACCAACTTATTCAATGTCCCACACTTGCTGATACAACTGGGCTTAGCTAAGACTCTGTCGATGGTTACACACATGAGCTTGAAGTCTCAACATAACTTAGAGTTGAAGAAAGTACAAAACGTGACCCTAAGGTTTCCAAATCAATGCCTACATAGAATTCCAAGCTTAATCTTCCTATCCATTTGAGAAAAAGGTGGCTCAAGGACACTCAAAAGGATGTAGACTCTAAAGTAAGCAATCAATGAAAACTAACTGCAAACCACACAATCTCCCAAATTAATAAATAAATGAGATCAAGTCATAACAATGCTTAGTGCAAAGAGACAAGGTAAATCCAATGAACCCATAGAAGGACCTACAAAGGTTAAGGAGGTGTTGGGTTGAGTTTCTTGATGCCTTCTACTTCATTCAACTTCTCAGTGATTGTGCAAAAAATCAAGCCACGATGGCATGGCCAATCACATGTCTCAAATCAAAAGTGGCAAGAAAGTAACTAAAATTGATTGTAATCTACCTTATGCCCAAATTTTTCAAGCCAAGTTGACATCTGATCATGTTGATAACATTATTCACATCCTTGAGGATGATTTATTTGAATGCCCAATAGAAAAGGTATGACTCACTCGTCTTCTTATCAATACCCAATCTTATTAGATAATTATAAATAATTGCAAGATAACTCTATAAAATGGCACAAGATAGACTTTTTCAAATATGTATATCTAACCACAAAATTGGAATGTACTACAAGAAGCATAGGGATCTATAATAGATGGACACTTTGATGCTACTACCATAGCTAGAAAGGCATTACGTTCTCAACTGTTGTGGCCAAGCTTGTTTAAGGATAGGTCACAATTTGTCAAACATTATGATGAGTGTTAATGAACAAAACTCCCTATCAAAAAGAATAAGATAGAATTCTCTCTAGTAATATCAACCCCTTGAAAACTGGAGAATTAGTTTAGTGGTACCCATTAGTCCCCTGCCCAATCTTCTCAAGCATTCTAAATCATTATGGGAACTGATTACATGATGAAGTGGAAAAAGGCTAGGGTCAATCTCAAGAATGATGCCCACACTAGGGCTAAGTTCTTATGGGAGCAAATCATCTCTCCATTTGGCAACCCTATCAAGGTGGTTAGTGATCAAGGTACTCATTTCAATCACAAGGCTATTGAACATTTCCTACTTACCTTCCTGGTCCTACACAAGAAATCTCCTCTTTACTATCCTCAAGCTAACAGCCTAAAAGAGTCCATCAGTAAAATCTTGCTCAATGTATTAACTAGTGAAGTGTGGATAAGATACAACATAAAGAAAAATGGCCTGCTATGCCAAACAAAGCACAACTAGCCATACTTATTGATTAATACTTTAGCTACACTAGCTCTGCAAGTAGATGTAACTAAGCAAATACAAAATATTATATAGAGGCTAATGAAGTGTAATTACCATCCCTTCAATGATTCTTCTATTGATGTGGATAGCTAGCAATGTTTCAGTGGAGAAGGTCAGTGTTCTTGTTTTCGTGAGTTGGTGTCGATGTTTGATTCCAACATCCATTATTTCCTATGGAAGTTGATTTTATTGGTGGTGTTATTGGCTGTAGCAGAAGCAACTTCAAGTGTTTGGTAGTGGTCCTATGTAATCGTAGGCTAGCACGAGAATGTTGGTAATCAATCATAGAAAAGAGAGGCAACAAGTCCTTTTTTGGAGGTATTGGAGGCACCCTACTGTTGTTTGAGGTAAGTGTGGTGGCAACATGCGTGTTGAGGAGGTGATTTGCTTTAGAGCTTGAGTGACTACCAAAACTGAGTTGGTGGCAATATTGTGTGGAATCATAGTTTATGAATAACGTAGAATGGTTCTTTCACAAACCATATGAAAACCTTTTGTTAATCGTTGTTCTTTTTATGAAGAGTCCTTGGTATATATCCATAAGATTAGAATTGTGATAAAGAAGACTCCTTGATATATGTCCATAAGACTAGAATTGTGATACATAGTGTTAGAAAAGAGAAGTGATACATTTTTCCCAAATATTATGTCTATTGAGCAGAATATAGAATTTTATGCATAGTTAGAGGTGTTTTTTGGCATATGCATAAATGTCTAAGAGAATTTAGGGACCTCAAATTCAATTGATTGTGTCGTTGCGCGTTGTGGTGCTTGTAAGTTTGCAGTTGAGTAATATGTTGTCATTCAACACTTGCTAGAGATTCATGGGTTTCTGCAACTTGAAGGATTGGATATTTGGAGTTGTGAACCATTGTGTTTAAGATGCTAGAGGAAGGAGAGGTGTTTAATGCTCTTATGACTGGGATACAAAGGCATTTTTGTTTTTTTCACTTTGGTTGAGGGTCTTGTTGAGATTCCCTGTGAGTTGATATGTTTGCTAAGGGCATAGTCTCCTCACACTAGAGACTCCTTTGTCTTCCGACTTCGGGTTGTGGATTGTGGTTGGCAAAGTTCACCGCTCGCTTGTTACCAGCTTGGTGATTGCAGTAACGCTAGCAATGAGCGCAAGCTGCCTTAGATGGAAGACGCTACCAGTGCTTGCAAGTTGGCACTATGGCATGCACACAAGTACATGAAAATTGCGATTGGTTAAATATGTGATCAGTGGATGGTGACTGCGAGTGTACTGGCCAGCTCGACGCTAATGCCTGCGAGTTGGCGACTCGATGGATTGCCACTGGCTGCTGGGACCATGCGATCACAATGATTGCAGTCACCCTCCGAGACCATGCGATCACAATGATTGCCACTGGCTGCTGGGACCATGCGATCACAATGATTGCAGTCACCCTCCGAGACCCTAACCGGTGCGACGATGGGACTCCTGATATGCAACAAACATTAATGCATGCGATGATGCAATAAACCCTAGTCCGATGGTTTCTAGCCTCCGGAATTCCAAGGTTCAAATGCTCACCCCCCCCCCCCCCCCCTCATTCTTCATAGTTTAACACATGCCAATGATTGTCCAGCGCCCATGAAAACAATATCCCAACATGCAAAACCTAATAGAACAAGAACAACTGAGTTTGGTATCTTTGTGTTTCACAGTCCACATTTTCTTTTAGAGGGTGATATGGTAGAGTGCCACATGTCAAGTGAATGGTGGATTGGTGATTGTTTTAGAAATCAAATTCACATAATAGTATCATTAACACCAATGCTCAAAAAATACATTTTACTATACACCAACTAAAATTCTATTTTTTTAAACGTCAAACTGAGGGTGTAAATTTTGAGTATTTTAGTTACCGAAATTTTGCATAAAGTTCCCATAAGAAATCCAACTACTTTAAAAGCTCTCTCTTATTTTGGTTGGTTGAGAATATTTTTGATACAATAAAATCAAGAAAATTAGGTGAGGAAAGACAAATCATCTGATAGCATTTGGTTCCTAGTTAAAAATTTATCAAATCAACCAAAATTAGTTAAAGTAAAGTAGAGTTTTTGTTCGTGTGAATTCCAAGACGCTAGCACAAAAAATTTGTAAGAACTTTTTAATATTATGATTGGTGTTTGAATTATAAGCTTATTTTCTCTATTAGAATTCTTGATTGAACTAATTGGGTTTTTGTGTTCAAATTATGATAGTTTTATGGCTTGTGGCATGGTAAAATATAGGTGTACCTTTTTAAGGATGAGTAGATAGGTCAGTGAGCATACATGTGTATGTGCATGTCCAAGAAACCAATAACAAATTGAATGAGTTTGGAGAAAGGGTAAAAGAATCCAATCTTCTACATAGAAAAGTTAATTTGAATTTGTAGATTACAGCCACATTGAGTCTGCATTGATCCATTGTTGCAATACAAAATTTTGTGAAAGGAAGTTATTATTCATATCTTTGCCATCACTACTTTTCTTCATATATTTTCCATCATTGGTTTTCAAAGGGGACAAGTCTTGTACCTACCACATTCAACCAAACATATTTTAGCATGGTTTGAGCTTGTTAAAACTATTGGCATCAAAATTCAAAGCATTAATAACATGTGACATATATAATTAAATTCGTAATGACCTAAATCAAGAGATTTTAAGGATGAGATATTATGTAAGCTCTAGTTATTGAAGTAATTTGAGTGCATGAAATCCAATAAAGCTATAAAAGAACTAAACATAACTATACCATGCATCAAGCAAAAACCAAATATTAGTATGTAGCATTTTACTTTAACTAGAGAATGTTGGAAACCATATTTTGTATCTACATACTCAAGTTGTCAACAAGAGAGTATGACTCCCATGCATCTATTATAAATCTTGGCTAATCTTATTTTGTAACTAAAACACTCAAGTTGTCTACAAGATGGTATAGTCATATCCTATGCATTTGTTATAAGGATTTTCCAATCTTCTTTTCATTCATAGATTTATGTTAAGAATACATTACACATTTGATCAAGTGTTGGGTTGTAGGAACTAATAATTGCATTTCTCACAAGAGAGTTTATGCATGCATGCGATTGAGAGGAGGACCACACCCACAAATATCATGGGGGTTAGGGTAAGTGTGCCAATAACCAATCACACACCCAAAAAGAGATCAATACATCCTCCAAAAGGAAATTGATGTTGCTCCACAATCCTTTCACTTTCTTAACCAAGGAGACAATGGGATTGTAGTGTGCATACTCATGATTGGTTCTATTGTCAATCTCCTTTTCACTTGCACTTGACCTATTTTCGACACACTCAATAGGAGTGGATATCATGGATGTTTCGAGCAAGTCTCTACATGAAAAAAAATGCAAAAGCAAGGCAAAGAAAATTATCATGGAATGTAGGTAAAATTCATCCAATCATGGCCAAAAATCCTCAAAATATTAGATGCATTTTTGCTAGCATGCTTACCCTAAAAGTCTTGCACAAGTGTATGTATAATCTCATGAAAAGAGTATTCTAAATTCAACTTATGAGTGACCAAAATGCGTATAGCATTCTCTCTCTCTCTCTCTCTCTCTCTCTCTCTCTCTCTCTCTCTCTCTCTCTCTCTCTCTCTCTCTCTCTCTCTCTCTCTCTCTCTCTCTCTCTCTCTCTCTCTCTCTCTCTCTCTCTCTCTCTCTCTCTCTCTCTCTCTCTCTCTCTCTCTCTCTCTCTCTCTCTCTCTCTCTCTCTCTCTCTCTCTCTCTCGTGGAATGGTTAGTGCAAATATTTCCAATTTTCAAGTTTGAATACACAAAGCATTCAAAACTTAGAATTGTGGAATATGCCATAAGGCATTCTCCATAAAAAACCAAGTAAAAGAAAATATATGTGGCATATAAATAAAAAGGAAATGGGGGAGTAGTTAGTGCAAGTGCTCCCAATTTTCAAGATTGAAACCTCAAGGTTCCAAAACTTGGAATTATGGAATATTCTTTTGATTGTTCCTCCCCATGCTCTTCTTCTCTTCTCACTTTATGTTTATTTATTTATTTAGGAGTAGGCATCAAAGGCACTACTCTATGTGAATGTTGGTGATTATTTGTTTATATAAAAGTGAGCATCACAAGCACTGCACAAATTTGTTGGTTTTTGGATATGGAGCAATTAATTATCTTTGCCTTTATTTCAGTACCCAAGGTGCATGCCAAGCGTAAAGTGGCCCAAAATCAAGATAGGTTGATGAAATTCAATGCTAAATAAAAGATTGATTATGATGATTTCTTAGTACTCAAGGGGCATGCCAAACATAAAGTGACCCCAATTCAAGATAGGCTGGTGAAATTCAATGCTAAATAAAAGATTAGTTATGATGATTTCTTAGTAAGGCCACTACCAAGGTACATTGTAGTTATTTATCTTGTATTACCCCAATTATCAATGGACATAGAGCTTGGTTTGACCATAGTCTCAATTTTTTATCTTGTATTCCAAAAGCATCAAACCAACCATAGAGCTTCAATTGAGTAGAATACATTAGGGTCTGCTCAAATTGCACAAGTTACCTAATTTTTTTGGTGTGCAAATGTGTGCACGTGCACATGTGTACATATGATACTATATGCCACTAAAATGTGGGATTCAAATTACCCCTCTATAATGTGAATTAAGGAACATATGAAGAGAGAGGACTGCTAATGATATGCTAAAGAAATAATATTAGTGTAGTGGAGAGCTTTACCCTAATGCTTACTGGTCAATTTATATCGAGGCTTTTATAAAACAGCTACTAGTATAGCAAGTCTAAAGCTCATCTTTAGAAGAAATTATTCAAAGTGCCGAAATTCCTACCTTATCAACCTTATGCTTTATCTTGGAGATCACTTATGGATAGACCTTTCTTAATCAAGGAGCTTGAATTTGTACTTTTTTATTTTGTTTGGTTTTGTGAGTCAAGTATGCATGACCAAGTTGTGCAAACACTATCACAAGGCCAAGCCCTTGAATTTGTACTCTTCAAGTTGAAGTCAAGCAAATCCTTTGGCCTAGATGGGTTGGTAGTAAATCAATAATTATTGCAAGTTCAATTGATTGCCCTTTTAGGGAGTCTAAATATGCATGAAGAAACACACAATGGCTATAAGCTATAGTCTTGGCCAAAGCATATAGATAATCTTCTTTGCCTCTAAACTTAATATATTTGCTATCTTTGATTTCAACAAATCACTCAAGTTGAAAATGGAAAAAAAAATTCAAGACTTCTTGTGGAATTTCAAAGGTTATTAGTTACGACACTCCTTTCCTTGGGATTTAATCATACTATTAAGAAGAATGATGGAGACTTTGGATTGGAGATGCTCAAAGATAAAGCCTATCAATTGTGTCTCATTCTTTGAGAGGATTAAAAGGCAATCACCAATGCAAGTCCAAGGGAAGTACCTAGAAAAAGACTAGAGAAAAACATCCCGGCCAAGAGAGAGCTACAACAAAAGCACAAGATATTGCTCCATCTACAAATACATGTACACACGCAGGTGCATGCGTACACATAAAAGCCCATACACATGCACACACAAGCACATCCACACATGTGAAGGTGGATCAACAACCTTGGGCTATCCGACTTCAAAAGCTACCTTGCCTACGAGTCTATGGCCAAGACTATAATGGTGAGATGCCCTAGTCCTCAAAGAAAAGCCATTAAAATATTATAGATTCAAACCTCAATGCTAGGTGAATTTGTGGCTCCCTTCTCTTATAGAGACCAAGAGCAAAGACGAATGGGATGATATGTAGTGTAGGAAGTCTACACTTCTCCTAAAGCTTATGGCCCTCCATTCTTTTATACCTATACTAATCCCACATTCTTAAAAGCCATCTATTCAAAAGGGATAAAAAGGCAATTACATATTTTGGATGCAAGGGAAAACGAGGTGAATGTAGCTTGTTATTATTCTAGAAAAAATGAAGGAAAAATGAAAAGAAGCACTCCTCAATCAAGATTTAAGTTTTCCAATATAACTTGGAAACTTTCAACTCGTGGGAGAAAGGTGAACTTGATCAGCTGTCGTTCGACAAAGAATTGGCTGCCTCATTTTCAGAGTCTTCAAATATCACTTAATGAAATTCTTAGTTTATCCCAAAGAGGAGTCTTCTTCGAAAATGCAAGCCAAAAAGAGTCTCTAAGTCAGAGTCTCTAAGTCATCTTTACAAGACATTGACCTCATGAAAGAAACAATTGTCTACTCGAAAGAAAAGAGTTAAGCATGTGCAAAGTTCAATTGAGCTTAAATTCATGTTGTGAAAGGTATTAATGAATACATTGACAATAAAAATCAAGATGAGGGCAATTTATCTCACCTTTATGGCATGTATGCAAACATGGCAAGAAGAATCTATGGTGCATCCATTTTAGGATTTGTTAGAATACTTTGTTTGCGATGATTGCAACTTGGAGGATGAATCTCTGAAGCCTTGGAACTAGATTCGGTCCATTCTCATTAGGCTTGCCTAAAGGTTCCCAAAAAAGGTGCCCTTACATATAGCTCTTCTTCAAATAAGACGAATTAAGCTTACAAAGATAATAGTCTTTGAAAGCTCTAGCCATTTGTCTCCACTTTACAAAACACTTCACAAGTTTCCATTTCACAAAATAGTTTGTAAGAAACTTGTAAGGGCCAATGGGTGTCCTCACATTTAATTGGCGGGATATTTATGAGCTACATCTTTTGGTAATTGCAAATTTGAATATAAATACAAATTTGTGCATTATATATTAAAAAATAAACAAACCACCCTCAACATTGAAAAAAGAGTTTCAGTCTTACCTCCATGTTGAAAGAAAAGCCACCACAAGAGAGTGCCTCGCAAAGAATTGGTTTTGCTCTTTGAGCATTTGAAGAGTTGTAATTAACATTTATGTTTGCAACTTTTTTTAGTGCCTTTAATCTTATATGCTTAATCATGTAAAGCCACTGGGCTTATTTGCTCCTCTCAACTCTCTCCATGGGAAGCACGTTACCACTCAGTTTTGAATCTTGATTGTTATTAGCCCATCTCTTCTCACTTTATTTAAATGAGTTATTTAAGTTTGCCAAAACCAGCATTCCCATCACATTACCAATCTTAATTTTCATATTCCTAGCATGTGTTTAAACGCAACGAAAGAATATAATCCTGCACCAAGTAAACCCCTCAGACAAGCCATGAAGATCAGAGTCCAAAGAAAGCCATCTAGTTTCTGACTAAGCTTTCCCATGTCAGATAATTTGTATTATTCTCATGAAAAATTGCCCGTGCATGGGGGCTTGAATACAGATATATGAACACGCCAATCAAACAGCAATCTTTGAACAGCCATATGCACTTAAGCAGCTATATCATGCCAGCCAATTTTTGACTGGCAAGCAGAAAGGCATTACTCAACACTGAATAGAGCAAATCAATTGAGTGAAATGTTTAGGCAACTACCCCTGCCCTCCTGCGCCTTGTAGCATTGGAAATATATATTTCACCAAACTTCTCATCCTCATAATTCACAAGTAATGGCCGGCTCATGACAGGAGTGTAGTGGCGTAGCCAAATGCCAGTATACCACTGCAGTGGTAAACACCAATCATGTTTCAAAAAACAAAGAAGAAACACTTGGGGGCAAAAGATGAAAAACTTGAGCAAAAGTGACCAACCTGCTGAGGACGCATTATTTTTGTGTCAGGATCATCTAAAGATTCTTTCCAGTGTGCCAAATAGCCCGCCATGCGGGGCACAGCAAACAACACTGTGAAATACTCCGGAGTAAAACCTAAAGCTCTGTACACATACAGAACATACATACAAACATGTACAAACAATGTGTCAGTGCGAAGCAAAAACAAAAAGTAGTAGTTTGACGAATTGAAAACCAGGGTAACCACCTTATCTGATTGTAACATGTTAACCGCAAACAGTATGAAAATGATCCTGCACACTACCTATCTGATTGTAACATGTTATCTTCAAACAGTATGGAAAAGATCGTGCACACTACCTGTATATTAGACCAGAGTAGAAATCAACATTTGGATAAAGTTTTCTCGATACAAAATATTCATCAGAGAGTGCAGCTGCCTCCAATGCTACAGCCACCTACAATAATAGAACCAGTAAAACCTTACTTGTAAATTTTGACCATTCAAGTTTATTTTAAGAAAAAATAATGCCAAAAACCAACCTCAATCAAAGGATCACGTCCAACTATGGAGAAGACCTCCTCTGCAAGCTTTTTAATCACCTGTCACATTGGATACAATAATGTGAGATTGAATAAGTAACTAGAATTATATAAAGGCACAAAAACACAACTTATTTCTAACTTACCTTGGCTCGAGGATCATAATTCTTATACACCCGATGCCCAAAACCTGACATCTTCCGCTTCCTGGCATGAGAATGTAAAGTTAATTGCATCTAGGACTCTATTAAGATGCCTTGTAAGGGCACTACTAGAAGGGACTAAAAGGAACATGTGCAAGTAAAGAATCAACTTCACAAACATTTCCTGCATAGAATCCATAAAACTAATCAAAGAAACAAAAAACCTTCTTTCTTACCTGTTCTTTACACCATCAAGGAACTCAGGAATCTTATCAACACTGCCAATTTCACTCAGCATTTTAAGAACTGCCTGTAATTCCAAAAGAAATTCACTGCTCAAGAGACCCTGAAGACTTTTAAAATTCAATCAGCACACAAACATAGATATCAAAACAGACCTCATTGGCGCCTCCGTGCAGAGGGCCATACAAAGCTCCAGTGGCTCCCGAAATGGCAGTGTAAACATCAACTCCACTGCAAGATAGACAAATATTGGAAGGGAAAGGAAACCAAACAAAGATTGCACAGTTTCACCCTTCTCAAGCTAATGCATTATGAATTTACATGTTCCTATTTTGTCGAAAAAGAGGTACTATCCATTAACACTATCTATAACTGTTAACCCTTGAATGTACAATCTAACAACTATGTGTGCAGAGCCAAATGTACTCTAAGCTCCTACTTAAAGTTCCAGAGAGACCAAAAACTTCGCTAAACTCTTCAGCCAAAGGGAAACCTGGAAGCAAGATGTCGTGCAGCTGCTGTTGAACAATTCATTTCATGCTCAGCATGTAGAATGAAGAGGATGTCTATTACACGAGCAATTCTCTTATTGGGGATGTAAGAGGGATTACCCCTGTCAATTGTCAAACATGTCAATATAGCACAAGTCAAATATAGCTTATCAGATACAAATAAAACATTACTAATGATACTCAAACTATATTCTACAAACAATGGTTACCAAAAACCTTGGAAGTATAATTACCTCTTGAAGCAAGCATATACAGGACATTCTCAGAGTATACTTAAAATATGTAAACATCCTAAAAATTGAAGCACGTGTTCTCAACATGTACATTAGAAATCAATGCATGCTGTCAAGAAGTCAGTTTATCGCATGAACAATCACATTACTAGAGATACTCTTGAAACTAATGATACTCAGACATGAACTGTCATCACTACAGTGATACTCTGGAAACATTTCCAATAACCTTCGAAATATACTTATCACTCTGCAAACTTACAATTACCTTGAATCAAGCATGTACAGGAAGTTCTCAGAATAAGAAAGTTGATTTGCAGAGGCCACTGCAGGCCTTCCATTCATGTGTGAGTAGATTGCAGCTGCCAAAGTTGGCACCTATGAAAGCATTCGACAATCATTACTGCACAAACAATGTCCAACTTTGGGGAAAGAAACCCAAATAGAAGAGAAGGTCATCGAATGAAGCTATATTGTGTTGAAGTTATGCCCAAAATAATACCTTCCCAAGTATACGTACAATCTGCTTGTCTCGAACAGTTTTGGACTTGTAAAGGTCTTGTCCCTGCATTACCAGGACATATAAGAGAGAAGTTGACAAAATCAAATCAAACCTCTGTGAATAGATTTGTATATGACCTTAAAGGCAGGGTTTGCATCTGGATGGAACGATGACAATGCATTGATCGACCCCACAAGAGCCCCCATAGGATGGGCATTTTGTGGCAAAGCTGCTATTACAGACTGCACCATGAAAGACCCAGAGACTGCTAATTAATCACAAAAAATAAAGCAAAGCAGCAATCAGAATGTAAATATTACATAACATTGCAATGAGTCGTAGCAAAAAGTATCTGTAAAACACAAGCACAATAAACTGGCTATAGGCCACAGAAGATCAGCTGTAGACATTTTATTGCTGCATATAGCCTCACAGCCTTGGGTGATTGTTCATTGGTTTTATTGACTTCATATTTCTATGACCCATGTAAAGTCCACGTACGTTGTAAAGTCTCCTGGGTTAACCACCATGTGTCAACATTGATACTGTCAAACTTGATTCCCCTTTTAGGAGGTGCCCCAAACCTTTTCAAACTACTATTTTTAAGGGAACGCACCAATCATTGCAGAGCAGCCAAATCTGGCATAGCTAATCCCTAGTAGATCAAAAGACCAACACCAAGCAACATTTCTACTCACATATGCCTTATGAGCCACATGCAAGGGATGTCTTTGGCATGTTGATAGGTCACATTTGAAATATATGCAAACAGGGTGTGATCAATACAGTATCAAAATTTTTTGGCCTCATCCTACATGGGATCTGAGTCTAAAGCACCAATTACACAGAATAAGTTAATAACTTTCTACATTTTAATGTCTAGCTTCTGAAATTCACACGTATGTGTCTAAATAGATTAATTGTTAAAAATACAGCACTTGCTTATGAGGGAATCTTGATACTTGCAAGACATGCTCACATTACACAGAAAATAGTAACCAAACATATAAGCATACCAGGACACCTTCTGGTAAGTCTGAATGTTGGGCTATGGCTGCTTCCCAGCTTAATAACTGTTCCTTGTTTGGCAAATTTCCATACACTGAAGAAGAACAAGTAAGGTTCAATTGCCTAACCCAGAAAGCCATGCTTTCCCACCAGCTGTGTTGAAAGAATATGCAAAGGATCGATGAAGGTCAACCAAATTTCCCCCACACAAATTTTTGAGATCCACAAAAACACTTACTCAAGAGATAAGCCACCTCTGTAAATGTGCTGTTTTCTGCTAGCTCCTCTATAGGATATCCTCTGTAACGCAATATCCCTTTGTCCCCATCAATGTACGAAATAGATGATCGTACAGGTGCTGTGTTGAGATAGCCTGGATCATAAAGCTTCAAACCAGTGCCATCTCCTGCTGTGATCTGCCAGCAACAAAACTAAATGCGTAAATTCTTTCAAGAGCAAATATTACATGTTTAGCCCACCAGATTATGTCCACCCGTAGTTTCAAAAACATTTCCACATGGTTAACTTTAGATTCACAGAAGTTGGATATTCAATGTCGACACCAGTGGGACACCGTAAAGAAAAGCAGTAATCATGGGGAAATTATGTTCAACGTTCGAGGATTTCAACATCCGGAAAGTGTAACGAAATTCAGTCCTAGGTAGTAATGATATCCTCAAGCGGAAACCGATTCGAAGCCTGCGAACTAACAAGCATCTTTCTAATGAATAGTTTTCCGGGGCCACCATAGTAACATCTCGTCTGTTACGTTGCTATGGCCACCCATCACATGACTAGAGAATCAGTCTATTAAAACATGGTATTAAGACCTTAAGAATCAGCGAGCATCCGAAAAGTATGAAAATTTCGTTAACACTTCAATTGATTAAACACAGTTTCATCCTTTTTTGCATACATAAAACAAACTCCTTTTTTCGTTTTTTTTTTATCGTTACCTTCTTGAATTCGGAGGCATTAATGGTCCCTCCTTCACTGATCGGCACCTCATACTTCTTGCCAGTTCTGTTGTCGATGACGGTAAGTGAGCGCGGGCCAGTGGCGGGTTGCGAGATGGTGTTGGATCGTTGGATGCTGGCTTCGGTCTCCGACTCAGGAGCTGCTAAGTGTGCAGCAAGGACAGCCAGTCTCCTCATGGGGGAAGCATTGGGGCCCGGGCCAGAACCCATCGGAAGAAGAAAACCAGCAAAGGGTTTGATTTGATTTGAAAAAACAGAATAAGAAAAGCCTGCTGCTTCGTTACTCGGTTCCCTCTGTTCCCTGTGTGATCAACGGACCCAATACTTGTAACGAGCCGTAGACGGAAAAGGGATCACTGCCCACGATTTGCAGCGACTCCGACAGGATAAAAGACCGGAGCCCACGAATTTTTCGCGACGCTGTCAAGGAACCCAACAAACTGCAATGACCTGTTTCTGGTTGTGGGTTCGTGCCCAATTACACAAGCGATTAGGTAATTGCTGTTGATTGCTTTGTTTGTGCGAGCAGAGCTTCGGCGCTTCTTCTTTGAGCAAGAATCCGCGCGCCCAGATTGGCAAGTCCAGCGAGAATTTCTTCAGAACACGAATCGCATCCTAATATAATAAATCTCCCACACATACACACAGTTTATAACATAGCGCCAAGCCTGGCTTTTCTTTCTTTCTTGTTTTCCCAATTAATTTACTTTTAGATTAGATATCGTCCGACTTTGTTTTTCGTTCTTCCATCATCGATGACATGAGCGCGAAAAATAGCTTACACGGTACGGTACTTCTACGCTAAGAGATACATACTACGATAAGAGAGGTTTTAGCTTTTCTTTTGTTTTAAAAATAAAGTAAAACATTATATCGCTGGGTGTGTAAAAGATGTACAAGTATCACCAAAAGTAATAGCCACAGAAGCCAGGCACATGAGGAGGTCTCTTTAGGGTTCCTCTAAGAACTTGCCTCCTCCAATGACGTAAGGGCATATGGCTCCAAGCTGACGCCCACCAGATTGAACGTAGAGCCATTGCAACTACTTGTGGCACATGTTAGGATTCTTCTTCATCAGGTTGCAGCAAGTGGAGGAGATGGGTCCATGGAGAATGTGGAGATCATCGATTTGGTATCGAAGCTTACCTTACTCTTACCTACTTATGTAGGTGGATGTGTTCCTTCAACCAAAAAAAGGCTTCCAATTGCATCTCTGATAGGAAAAACTTGGGGTTCCCACTGCCACATAAAGCCAATCCTGTTAGAGGGAAGTGGCTCGTGTGCTTTAGGTTAGAGAGAGCATTTAACGAGTTCTACATAAAAGCTTGAAGATCCAATGCTTAGATCTTAACTTCCTAGTCAAAGTATTAAGGGAATCCAAAATGTCTCTACGTCTATCCATTAGAGTTAACATGGGATCCCATCCAAATGTCACCTCATTTCTAATTTCCAAACAAATTTTAAGGCTACTCCCCTTGCCAGATATACCAAACTCAAGGTCTGGTCATCAACAGGACCCTTGTCACCAAATAAGACAATTTTCATAATAGGCTTAGTGTTTTTATTTTCCAAAACAAAGATATTAATATAGAGATATTTACACCATCAAAAAGATGCAACTAGGAAAAACCCGAATCAAGCTCTAGGTTGTCTATAGGTAAGACACATGCCACATGCAAGTCAAACATCAACAAGCAAGGCAAACCCAATCACAAGACATGCGCAAGTTCAACTAAAGTGTGAACCCCATTGAAGAAGAGAGAGAAACAAGGCCAAATAGGAACATCAATTGTGACATATATAAAGGAGCCCCCAACATCCACATAAAGATAACATTGGTGAGCTATCAAAGTGCCCTCATCTTTTAGAGCTGAGACATGCCTAAGTCCCTCGACTTGCACATTGGACTCGCCCATGTAGGCAAATCATCTCCCCACAGGTGAAAAATAGATTGTGCACTGTCATGCCCCTTAAAAGATGCACATGAAAGAGAGAAAATGCCTAAATTTGAGGAGAAAGAAATTCAAGTGGAGGAGAGAGAATGTATAAAAGAAGAGAGAAGATGATTGCAAACCAATAGATAGGCACCATACGATCATAACTTAGAGAAGTTGACAAAGCACCCACCATTTGGGAGGGTACTTTGTTCACTATAATGGGACTATAATAAGTTTCGATTTTCACAAAGGCCAGGTTAAGTCATGTTAACTTCTTTGGCTTCATGAGCTATTTTATCGACAAAGTTGACTTGTGTAGGTCAATTACCTATGTATGTCACTTGCTAAAGTCTCCATTTATTCAAGGTCAAAGTTCAAGGTTACAAAACACACACAAATTGAGGCTAATTTGGAGACGCGTGCATGTCAATTGACCTACATACTTCCCAACTTTGAGCATTTTGTTGACTATACTAAAGAAATACTTGCCTATTGTAGAAGCCTTAAGAAGTGGTCTTATGCCTTCAAGGTTGGGATCACTTTGCATATGCTACTTACCTAAGATCTCAATGCTTGACTTCCTTGAATTATATATATCCATATCGATACATTTATTAATAAAAGTATTGGGGCTACCACCTAGTGCTTTTAAGCCTTCACATGGGGCCACACTACTATTGCCTCTCTCTCTCTCTCTCTCTCTCTCTCTCTCTCTCTCTCTCTCTCTCTCTCTCTCTCTACACTGTTGAGATATCGAGCTCCACTCGTGATATGCCAGGGTGACCGTTGTGCATTTATGTCACTGACTTGTTAGCTATAGATGCGGTTGGTACACCGCCCATGAATAATAGCTAGATGACAACTATCCTTATCTACTCTAGTTCGTGGCTCAGTTAGTATGCCACCTTAGTTAGTTGAGTTTGGTTTGAGACCCATATATAGGGTTCTCCTATTTCTTTGTACTAGAGTTCTTTTGGCTTACACAACTAAGAAGAGGAAAACTGTTTTCAGCCTCCACCTTTGTGTGTATTCCCCCATTGTGCAAGTGAGAAAGCTACAAGTGAGACTCCTTCCTTCTCTCCCACAATCTTGACATGGTATCAGAGCCTGGTTCGTGGTAAGGAGCTCAAGAAAGCAAACCAAGTTCGTTGCGTTCTGGTAAGAGGACTAGTGTTGCTTTCATTTTTCGAGTTTGGGAGCAAGTCTCTGCAGGTAGCACAGTCGGAAAGTGCAAGAGTGCATTGTCTCAGATTGAGATGCCCTTCGCGGTGTAGCAAGAGGGCAGTATATGCTGCGGGAAATGCCTTTAGCCCTTGGTTGCCCTGTTTTTTTTATTCGAGGCCATTTCGGGGCCTGTTTTGGAGGCGGAAGTTTTCCGCACGCACTCAGGAAAAGGCCCTGTTTTTTGCTGTGCGACCACTGTTCTACAGGTCGATGAAAAGTTACCATAGAAATTGCATCGTATGCCTGTGCGCAGAGACATTGGGAGTTACAAAATCATCCTTGTTGCCTGTTGATGCAAAATCGTCAATAGGAAGTGACTGTGTGGTCAAATACCACTTTCGTCAGTTTTGCAGATTTGCCCTTGTGAGGCTAAAGCTGTGTTTTTTGCAGTGACAGAATTTTTTGCAGTGTTCTGTAATGGCATCTGATTCTCTTTCACAGATTGTCACTGAAAAGCTTGACAAGAACAACTTCCAAGCATGGAAGTTTAGAATGACGAATTTCCTTATGGGAAAAGGATATTGGGAATTCGTTGCAGGAAACGAGGAAGAACCAGTTCTTCCTGATGTTCCCAATCAACAACAAATGCAGGCATTTAAAGGATGGCATGAGAGAGCCAGAAAAGTTATGTACTGGTTGTCTATCAGTATTTCAGACTCTATGATTATGCACATTCAGGATGCAAGTACGCCAAAGGAGGCATGGGATACTTTGTCCAAAATGTATAGCACAAATAAGCAAGCCAAGAAAATGCAGCTCAAGCAAGAGTTGCACAATGTGCAAAGAGAAAGTATGAGCATCAATGACTACCACATGAAGGTGAAGAAGATTGCAGATGCACTTGCTTCCATTGGGTCGCAGTGGAAGATGATGATTTAGTTTCTGTGACCTTGAATGGTCTAGGAAAGGATTATGCACAGTTCCGAACATCGATTTCCATCCGTGAAAGATTTCCTGATTTTGAGGAGTTAATTGCTCTTCTAATTTCTGAGGAGCAGAGAAATGGTGGTGCATCTTCTTCAGGAGGAACTTCAAAAGAAGATGTCTTCTACTCAAATGCTAGAAGAGGTAGAGGTAGAGGTAGAGGTAGAGGAGCCCGATCTGGAGGCCGTGGTAGAAATCAAAATATGCAGCAAACTCAAGAAAACCAATCCTATGGAGGAGGACGTGGTAACTCTAGAGGCAGGGGGAGCCAAAGAGGTCGTGGTGGATGGCAAAGAGGCCAAAATGCAAACAGCAATGTTGAATGCTACTACTGTGGTAAAATGGGTCATATGGCTAAAGATTGCTATAAAAAGCAGAATGATATCATGAATGGAAAATTGCAACAAGGGAATTATGCATCTTCTAGTAGACAGGGTGATGACAGAAATGAGCATTTGTTTATGGTGCAGCACATGACCAATTCTGTGACAAGTGTAGAAGAAAGCAACGATGTGTGGTATGTTAACTCAGGTGCATCAAACCACATGACAGGTCATGTAGAATGGATGCAGGATGCAAGGAAAATGGAAAAACCAGGATTTGTGGAGACTGGTGATGATATTGCACATCCTATTATGCATATTGGAAAATTTCCTTTGTCTATGCAGGATGGGAAAACGAAATACCTGTCGGATGCATTTCATGTCCCGAATATCACCAAGAACCTAGTTTTTGTTGGTCAAATGGTTGACCAGGGCTTGCAGGTCATATTTAATTCTCATGGATGCTTTGTTGAGGATATGAAAAATAAAGGTCACTTGATAGCAAAAGGAAAGAAGAAGGGCAGAATGTTTACGTTGGATGCAGACATGCCTGAATTGAGTGCAACAATGTTCGCACATGGGACCGGTGTAGTTGCAGATATTGATATCTGGCATAAGCGCATTGGTCATATTAATGTACATCGACTTAAATCAATGCAAGCGCAAAATATTGTTGCAGGATTGCCTAAATTCAAGGTTGCAGAAATGCATAAGGTATGTGAAGCCTGTCAATTTGGAAAACAGGCAAGGAAACCATTTCCTAGACATGTTCAAGAGAGTAAGAAGCCATTGGAATTAATCCACTCTGATGTGTGGACTACTAAAGCTGCATCTATTGGAGGTTGTCATTATTTTGTCACTTTTATTGACTATAGCAGAAAAGTTTGGGTATATTTTATGAAAAAGAAAAGTGAAGTGTTTGGGCATTTCAAAACTCTTAAAGTTATGGTTGAAAAAGAAACATGCATGGAAATAAAATGCCTAAGGTCAGATGGAGGGGGAGAGTACCTCTCAAATGAATTTGCAAGGTTTCTGCAGGAGCATGGCATAAAGCAGCAATATTCATGCAGTCATATCCCACAACAAAATGGAATTGCAGAAAGGAAAAATAGGCATATTGGAGAGGTATCTCGTGCCATGCTCAACGAAAAAGACTTGCCAGATTTTTACTGGGCTGAAGCAGTTGCTACAGCAGTCTACATAATGAACAGGACTCCCACTGCAGCAATACATGGAATGACTCCAGAGGAAATGTATACTTGTAAGAAACCAGATATTTCTCATTTGAAGATTTTTTGTTGCATTGCCTATGTTCATGTGCCAGATGAGTTGAGATCCAAGTTGGATCCAAAAGCTGAGAAGTGCATCTTTATTGGTTACTCTCTGCAGAGCAGAAAGGGTATAGATGCTATAACCCTTCTACTTGTAAGTTTACAGTGAGCAGAGATGTTGTTTTTGATGAGATGAGTAGCTGGTATAAACCTGTAAATGTAATTGATGATGTAGATGCACAAAATGGTAATGCTGCACAGAATTCACAGTAGCAGCTACAAAATATTAGTGGACCTGGAGTGTCCTCTAGCAGTGGTTCACATTCTTCGCCATGGACAGGCAGATTGAGATCAGGAGAATCTCCTCAAAACAATGCAGATAGTGGTATGCAGGTTTCACAAAAAGGAAAAGAGAAGTTAGATCAGCCCATGTTTGATGTGAATGTAGGTCACTCTTATGTGGATGGTGAATCCAGTGGCTCAGAACAGAGCATTGATGATGAGTTGGGTATTCTTTCTATTGTTACATCTCGAGTAAAGAAGACCAGGGATGTTTTGAGAGCACCTGGGAGTGAACCTACTTTGCGCAGGTCTACCAGAGCTAGGTATCCTGTGGATAGGCTAAAATATGACGGATTTACAGCCATTCACTATGCCTATATGGTCAAAGTGATACAGGAACCAAAACCCACTTCTTTTGAGCAAGCCATGGGAAAAGAAAAATGGGAGAAAGCCATGGATGAAGAAACGGATGTCTTGGAAGCAAATGCTACATGGGAATTGATACATTTGCCTAAAGATAAGAATGCAATTGGTTGTAAGTGGGTTTATAAGGTGAAACACAATGCAGATGGTTCTGTGAATAGATACAAGGCAAGATTAGTAGTCAAGGGGTATGCACAAACATATGGCATTGATTATGAAGAAACATTCACTCTGGTTGCAAGGATGGCCACCATAAGAGCAGTCATTGCTATGGCTGCATCAAATGGATGGTCTTTAAATCAAATGGATGTAAAGAATGCCTTCTTGCATGGTGATTTGCAAGAAGATGTCTATATGGAGCAGCCACCAGGTTATGTGCATGCTATTCATCCTGAGTTTGTTTGTAGGTTGAAGAAAGCCTTGTATGGCTTGAAGCAAGCACCTAGAGCATGGTCTGACAAGATAGGACAATATCTTGTCACTATTGGCTTTCAGATTTCCAAGGCAGATTTCTCACTTTATGTGAAAAAAACAGAGAAAGATATTATGCTACTTGTCATTTATATTGATTTGATTATGACAGGTGATAGTGATGAAGATATCATTCATGTGAAAATGCTATTGAAGTAGAAGTTTGAGATGAAGGATTTGGGAGAGCTGCGTTATTTCTTGGGCATTGAGGTGATTAGATCACCAAGTGGGATACGGCTCTTGCAGAGGCAGTATGGATTGGACATGCTGTCCAAATATGGGATGACAGGCTGTAAGCCTATTTCAGTTCCTTTGGAGCAAAATGTGAAGCTGAGCGCAGATGCAGGTGAGCCTCTAGAAGACCCTACTATGTACAGACGCATAGTAGGTAGTTTGATTTATATGACTATTACCAGGCCAGATTTGAGCTATGTTGTTGGATTGGTAAGTCAGATTATGCAGGCTCCAAGGAAACCGCATTTGGATGCGGCTAGACGCATACTCAGGTATGTGAAGTCCACATTTCAGTATGGACTATTTTATGAGACTGGGGTTCAGATACAGTTGCATGGATACACTGATGCTGATTGGGCTGGTAGTATTTCTGATAGACGATCTACCAGTGGATATGTGTTCTCTTTTGGGAGTGTTGCAGTCACTTGGAGCAGCAAGAAACAACCTACAGTTGCCTTGTCGAGCACAGAGGCTAAGTACAGGGGTGCAACAATGGCTGCATGAGGTAGCTTGGTTGCATAAGCTACTTTATGATATGCATCAGCCTACAGATAGGCCAGTTGTCATTTATTATGACAACATGAGCAGTATACACTTGGCAAATAACCCAGTCTATCATGCTAGAACAAAGCACATTGAGGTGCATTATCACTATGTGCGGGAGAGGGTTTTACTAGGTCTTATTGATCTAGTTTATGTCAGCACAGAGGATCAGGTAGCTGACATATTCACGAAAGCATTGGGTGCAGAGAAGCTGCGCAAGTTCAGAGACCTGCTTGGTGTGCACGAATTGGGATTGAGCTCGAGGGGAAGTGCGGAGATATCGAGCTCCACTCGTGATATGCCACGGTGACCGTTGTGCATTTATGTCACCGACTTGTTAGCTGTAGATGCAGTTGGTACACCGCCCATGAATAATAGCTAGATGATAGCTATCCTTATCTACTCTAGTTCGTGGCTCAGTTAGTATGCCACCTTAGTTAGTTGAGTTTGGTTTGAGACCCATATATAGGGTTCTCCTATTTCTTTGTACTAGAGTTCTTTTGGCTTACACAACTAAGAAGAGGAAAACTGTTTTCAGCCTCCACCTGTGTGTGTATTCCCCCATTGTGTAAGTGAGGAAGCTACAAGTGAGACTCATTCCTTCTCTCCCACAATCTTGACATACACAAGGTCTAGAATGGTCATAAAATGTTTGCATATAAAGTAAAATGTTAGTGTGTGCACTTACACACACACTTATATAGATGTGTATGCTAGCATATATAGAGATTTGAGTTTAATATAAGGGGGGGGGGGGAGTGAGTGAGTGAGTGAGTGAGTGAGTGTGTGTGTGTGTGTGTGTGTGTGTGCATACACACACAAACATGTATATGTGTATGCTAGCATATATAAAGCTTTGAGTTTAAAATGTGTGTGAGAGAGAGAGAGAGAGAGAGTGTGTGTGTGTGTGTGTGTGTGTGAGCAAACAAATTGTAGCAAGAGTGATGACTTGGAGGGCATGGTGTCTTGCAAGGTTTATATAAGTGGAAGTTTCCACTAGCTACCTTTGAGAGGTTGCAATAACCTAACAAAGAGAGAAATAGATAAGGGAAAGTGATTTATATTAGGGGGAGGAGAATAATCGTATTTTTAGGTTATTTATGGAAGGATTGTGTTTAAGTTGGAGGTTGGGGTGGGATTTAATGCACTATCACCTATGCATTTATAGACATCCATATGTATATGCATGCATCCACATAAATGTATATATACTTATATACAAAATTCTAAGCATAACTTCATGTGTTTAGAGTGTTAGTGAGGGGAACAAGGGTTCTTATCATGTATTTTTAATTTTGTTAATAGATCGTAGGTTTTTTAGTTATAAGAGGATACATACATACATACGTACGTACGTACGTACATACATATATGCATACATACATGCACACACACTCGCCTGCGCACACAAAGCTATTTATGCATTCATTTGTGTGTGTGTGTGTGTGTGTGTGTGTGTGTGTGTGTGTGTGTGTGTGTGTGTTAATAGGTTCATACATCATGTAAAATGGATATGCATGATCTTAAGTTTATTCATAAAGGTTGCATCAACCATAAAGGTTTTAGCTCCATTTGTAATGATGAGGGGGGAGAACAAACATGATGCATGTGACTATTGCATACAACTGATTGGATGATTACTCAATCATGGATCACCAGCCTACAAGTAAAAGAAAATTTTGTACATGCAAGAAGAATAAACTTGATAAAGGAGAGAGCTTAAAAAAAAGCTTTCACCATACTGGCTCACAACATGGAGTAGTAACCCCAGGCTGATGGTTTATCCAAGGATGCAATAGTGGCCACCATCATGTTGAAGAGTTGAAGTCTAAATGTGGTTATTACTAGTGAGGTAGATGGCAAGGTTGTATAGTGGTGGATAGTGTGATGTAGGGTTGCAATTTTAAAAAGTTATAGGGTAGTGGTCAAGGGGTGGAAGATAATGTAGCCATGAGAGGGCAGCCTGTTGACAGTGAGGTAAATTTGGAGAATGGAGGCTAGCAAAAGCAGAGTAGAGGGGGGATGTAAGCTAAGGGGCCAACCCACTCAACATTGATTGATTGTGTTCAAGTTTCAATCGATTTTCTATGTGTTTTAATTACATGATAGAGCATTTCATCAGGGGAGCATTTGAGGCTAGCTAGTTAAGACACATTAACTTGTATTGGTCTTGGTGGAAGGGACCTAGTTGCGTTTGAGCCAACTCTTGTAGTTGATGCTATCATAGCTCAATCTATTTATTCTAGTTTGACTTATGTTGTAATTATGGTTTTGGAGAACCATGCATTATAGGGGAAGCTAAATTTGATTAATAACCCATTGGTTTAAAGCCTTTTATCTATATCCAAGATAATTGGCTCTTGCAAACCCCTGAGGGAAATTCTTGATATAGTTCTAAACCAACCCTTTGTGCTCTATATCAAGCATTTCGTAGCCAGCATATCCATACCTTTTTGAATGTTAAATTCTATTAGAAAGATGAGGAAGAGATAGGGGCAACATAGAGTAGACAACTCTCAATGTTCTTTTTCTTCATTATTCATCACACTTTTTCTAACTAACTAACATGGAATACAATGTACTACAACATAAGTCCAGTAGTGTAAAGAGACTTAGTCTAACTGTGCCAGCTAAGTCTGACTGAATTTATTACACACACATACATGTCATCCAGCTAATCTACTGCTAGATAGAGTTGACAAGTAGTAGGTAGACTGAGCTTGCATATCTCAACACTCCCCCTCAAACTCAAGTCACTTCCTATATCCCAAGCAATGATCTAAAATGAGTGAACTTATCTCTACCAAGGGATTTGGTAAAGATATTTGCCACTTGGTCTTCAATCTTCACATTTATGAGGTCTATCCTACCTCCAAGCACCATTTCTCTGGTGAAATGGTAATGTACCTCTATGTGCTTTGACCTGGCATGATAAGTTGGATTGCTTGCTAGAAGCGCATTGCTCATGTTATCACAATATAGCATGACTAGTTTATCCACACGAATCCCCAAGTCATCCATCAACTTAACCTGCCAAGCAGCCTCACACACAACCAAAGTTGCACCCTTGTATTCCACTTCTATACTTGTTGAGAGAGTGATAGTAGGTTGTTTTTACTACTCCAACTAACCATGTTGCTTCCAAGACTAAATGCATATCCACTGGTTGATCTCCTATCATACATATAGCCAACCCAATCTGCATCACAATAACTTGTAAGCTCAACCGACTTACCATGCTCATAGAATAGCCCATAAGACAATGTACCCTTCACATATCTCAAAATCCTCCTCACATCATCTAGGTGAGGTTTTCTTAGCTGTTGCATAAACTGACTTATCAAACCAACTTCATAACTCAAGTCCGGTCTAATGATAGTGAGATAGATTAGACTACCAACCATCTATCTATACATAGTCACGTTCTCTATCACATTTCCTATATCAACAATCAGCTTTACATTTTTCTTTAGTGGTGTGTCCATGGGTTTGCATTCCAGCATGCCATACTTCTCCAACATATTTTGTACATACTATTTTTGTATCATCCATACTATGTGAGGTGTAAACATAACTTCAATGCCTAAGAAAAATTTTAGCTCTCTCAAGTCTATAATCTAAAATTCTTTCGTCACATAGCTTTTATGTCATCAATGCCCTGTATGTCATCACATGTGATCACCAAATCATCTACATAGAGCACCAAAATCACATATCCTACCTCTGTTTTCTTGGTGCTATGATAAGCTTTGCCTAGCTGAAATCCAAGCGTCTACAAATAAGAGGTAATCCTAGCATTCTAGGCTCGCGGAGCTTGCTTTAAGCCATACAATGCTTTCTTCAATCTGCATACATACAACTGCTAGTCGGAATGCACATAGCCCTTTGGTTGATCAATATAAAATTCTTCTTCCAAATCACCATTTAAGAAAGCATTTTCAACATTCATCTGGTAAAGATTTCAGCCTTTAGATGCAACCAATGCTATAATAGTTTGTACAGTTTCCATCTTAGCAATCGGACTAAAGGTTTCCTCATAATCTAGCCCATATTGCTGGGCATATCCTTTCACTACCAATCTAGCTTTGTACCTGTCTAGTGAGCCATCAAACTTACATTTTACTTTATAGACCCACTTGCATCCAATAGGCACTTTGTCCTCAAACAACTCAACCAAATCCCATGTTCTATTTCTTAGTAAAGCCTCATATTCATCATGCACCAGTTCTCATCCTTAACTACTTCTGCAAAAGATGTAGGCTCTTTGTATTTCAGCACTTTTGTCATGTATGCATAGTGTCTCACTGAGTATCCACTATAGGTGATGCCAAGAGGCATATTCCACGGTGGATTCCGTGAGGTTTTGCGGTGGATTCCATAAAATTATATTTATTTGCTGGGGCTCGTATACAAGGTGGATTCCTTGTGCGAAAAGTTGATGGGGATGCTTGTCCTTTTCGGGCGTCACATTAATTTAATGTGCAAGTGGGTGATTCCGTAAAATACATATTTAAATTAATGGACATTTATGAGTTTAGAGTGTGCACTCATATAAGATTAAGGTTAGGACAGAGTTCCAACCTATTCATTTATTTTGTAGCTGAAGACTGCTAGGTATTCACTTTTGTCAGTTTAATTTTATTATTTTCTAACAATTGTGAATGCTTTAGTTGATGTGTAGAGTAGGCGGCGGTGGCATTGGGAAGCACTGGGTGATAGCGTGTATTCAAGTTATTTAGAAGAAATTATCATTTTTGATGGGTGCGCATCTTAAGCATGGCATTAATATTTATTTTGGCACACTTATTTATTGAAGTGCTTGATATATATTTATTATTTTGTATACGCATGGGTGTATGGTTAAATATTTATTATTGGATATTGTATTTGGGCACTGCTCGACTCTTGGGCTGCCCAACCGCTTTATTCTTTATTTGGACAAAAGCAAACACAAAAGCTAAAGCATGCTAATTGTAAATTTGGGCTATTTTTTAGCTTGGAGATGAATAAAATATTAAATACATGCTTTGTGGAGCGCTCACACAAGGCATGGAGGGAGATTATACCCAATTGGTATTTTTGCCTCATGTCATGCAAGTCTATTCTCTTGGATTTTGAGCTTAAAGTAGAGTTCTTTGTTATTGGGGACCTTCCGGCGCTCGCTACGTACGCATACGACATCTAATTTGGACACCAGTAGGTAGGCCTATCCACATGCTTTCTTTCTCTTTGTGATATCCGCAATGGAGTTGGACTGGATTTTTCACTCTCTCATGAGGTGGTATATATCTTTGCTTAACTCCATGTGTAACCACTGCAGGTATGCCAAACTCGCTATCAAGATTCTCACTAGAGTCATATCTTGAAGTCAAAGTACCTATAACAACATCAAAAACCTTCTCTTTTCCTGTATCTCTCCCCCTCATTTCATTGACGTATCCATGTCAGTGGGGGCGAAGACCCATGGCTGCATAGCTTGCCTATCTAAGGACTTACATAGCCACATGCATCTTGAATAGGTCTACTAATAAGTGTCTTGCTATCCATTTTCAACATATGTGCCCTGTGAAGTGTCATCATATACTACATCCTTCTTATTAGCACCATATCAAGATGCTAACTCGTCAAATACAACATCATGGTTGAGCAATATCTCTCATGTAGTCAAAACAATGCACTTATATGCCTTTCTTGCCTTTGAGTATCCAATGAAAACACACTTCACTACTTTAAGGTCAAGTTTCTTCCATTTGTCATCAAGAACATGAACATAGGTAATACTACCAAATACTTTCAAATGTTGTATGTCAGGCTTGTAGCCATATAGCTTCTCATAAGGTGTCTTTTCATGTATTCCTACAATAGGTGTTCTATTCATAACATAGATAGCTGTAAGTGCTACTTCAATCCAATAAGACAAAGGCATATCCTTCTCATTTAACATGGCCCTGGCTGCCTCCATAATCAACATGTTCTTTCTTTCAACAACTCCATTTTGCTATGGAGTATAGTTGCAAGTCAATTGCCTCACGATCCCATGCTTTGCTTGGACATACTCTCCACCATCGTCAAATCATAAGCATGAGACATAATACTTAAGGTCTTTTTCAGCATGAGCTTTAAAATCCATAAACTATCCAACACCTCATCTTTATGCGTTAAGATGTATATCCATATGTACCTGCTATAGTCATCCACAAATGTCACATAGTATTGAGAACCACCAAGTGTGATGCATTATGCGCAGGTCCCCAGACATTTGAGTGCATAAGCTGTAAAGGCCTACTACTATTCCATGTGTTCCTGGCAAATGGAAACCTAGCTTGTTTCCCAAACTGACATGCTAAGTATAGATGTCCCAAATCAACATACTTAAACCTTGGAAGCCTTGTAACAAGCTCCTTATGCTACATATTTTCCAGCTTTTGAACATTTATATGTCCAATCCGTTAATGCTATATGTCAATGTCTCGGATACTTGCCTCATCATGAGCAAACATAACAGTATTCAACTCAAGTATGTTCTGCCATGTCTCTAGCCTTTAGCAACCAATCTACATCCTATGCCATACTCCTCTATGAAGCAACCATCTCTATTAAATTGTGCTTGCAGGTTTCTGCTCAACCATCTGACCTACAGATAACATATTCTTGGTAATTGATGGCACATGCAATACATCATGCAAGTGCTTTTTCCTACCATCAGGCATAACCAAATGAATAATCCGCGTGTGTGATATGTCATGTTGAGAATCATCTCCAATACATATATAGCCGTTAGCACTTGATTTCAGCTTAGTAAACCACTCGCCATGTGGTGTCATGTGGTTTGAGGCACCAAAATCTATATACCAGACATCATCAAACTTTCCTTGCTGCTTGCCTTTGTTGTGTACATAAGTCATAGTAAACCGTCTCTCACCACTCCCAAGCTCTGCATGACTAGAAGATTCATCTTTTGCAATGTGGCCATGCTTACCACAGTAATGGCAATCTTTATCCTTATTAGTATTTTCATGAGTAGAGTGAGTATGTCAGGATCCTCTGCCCCTAGACTAAGATCTTCCCTCACACGAGAATACCCACCACCTCTACTAGCAAATCCATGTTGACCTTGTCCATGTTGAGATGCATGCTACTGAGTTCTCCTACCACGGCTAGAACCTATATCACGATAACCACTGCCTCTTTGATTAGAGTAAAAAGCAGCATCTTTGCTTTCAGAGCTACTTGAGCTTGTAACCAAACCCAAATTCACTTCTTCATGGTGGATAAGCAAGGATACAAGCTCATTAAAGTCAATCATTTCATCCCTGATTGAAATAGATGTATCAAAGGACTTGTATTCGAGCCCCCTAGACAATTCAGGGTCACAACCACCAAATCCTCACCATCTACCTCAGTCCCAATGGATACTAGCTGATCCGCACAGTCTTTATCTTAGCCACATAGTCCTGAATGGACCGCCGTCCTTTCCTATCCATCATGTTAAACTTTTGCTTCAACTGTATTTTTCTAGCACTAGTGGTAGTACCATAGCATCTCATTAGAATATCCCATGCATCCTTCAGTGAGCTGCAATTCATTATTTGCATAACCATAGCATCAGAAATACATAGGGATATCCAACGCAATATGCTACAAGCTCTCTTAGTCCATGCTTGATGTGCCCCCTAAGCTAATTAGGAGTTGCATTCCTATCGAGGAGTTTAAGCTCAGCCTCCACACCTGTAACTAAGTCCTAGTAGCCCTTGCCAATGAGAAAATTTTCCATCCTAAACTTCCAAATAGCATAGTTATTGTTGTCTAATTTGTCACCCACTATTTGAGTTATGTTATCAATCCTTTGAGCATTTGCCATCTCTGCAACTCTATGTATTCAATGCAATATGAAATAAATAGTGTCTGATATCCCTATAGACCAAGTAAAATGTTTATGACAGTTTCAACCCAAAAAAATTTGAGAGTAAATCTCTGTAATAATTAGTATATTTCATCTCATTGACATGTCAAAAATATCCCCAAATATGTGGCAAAACATGTAGACATGATGACATGTTCATGTACACTTCATCTCCTGCATATCTTGTCTGCAATCAAGCTATGTAACAGTAGACAGACAAGTTGTAATGACCAGCAGCCAATTCCTTGTGTAAACTAAGGCATTCTTAGCCCAAAACATCCTCAAGGCATCATAGACATGTCCCATTACAACAATGATGCAATACATGATCATACACAAGCATCAATGCTTGCTCAATTTTCCATAACTGTAATAGACAGTTTTCAGCCAATTCAATGCTTTAACCAGCAATACATTGTCTGTATAATATGAAGTGTCTTCAGCTCAAAACAGCCTCTAAACATCTCTAACATGTACCATAACCCTGGGGGCTTAATGTAGGTACATACAAGCAACAATAGTGGTGTATATGACCAGTAGCAATGCCATACAAGCTTCTTATAGGTTGTAAATAGCCATCCCACTGTATGACTAGTAGTGAATTCAATCTAGATTTAAAGTATTTCTAGTCCACAACATCCAAAGAACATCCACATCACATCCCCAATACATGTGGAAAAGATCCAAGCTTTTGCAGGTACCAAACAAGCATCATAGCTCTTCAACTGTCAAGTATGATCTGTCATACATTCAATGATAGATTTCAGCTTGCAATTTCAGATTTGTAAAGCATTCTAGAAATGAATTCTCAACCCCTTTTAATCATGCCAAATGCACAAAGTCTAAGGCATATACATTGCCAAACATGTCATGTACTTGTTTGTGCCCAACATAAGCATTTCAAGGCTGAATACTTCCCACAATTTCAGGCAAGTACAAGGATAGTTTTAGCATATTTACAATGGTTTCCAGGTTCAAATGGGGGCTGATCCTACTATGATTAGTGTCACCAATAATGCTTGCTTTGATCTTACTGAGCTACATAACCTTCATCATATCAACCCTTCAAGCTGTCCATTTACCCATTCTAGAGTAGCAAATCTTCCCACGTTTTTGGGTTTGCTATTGTCCTTCCATTGAATGCTCATGCAACAGAGCTCATTCAAGTGGCAAAGAATCCTCTTGAAAAGCCTCAACAAGCTATAGGCACCTCAAGCACAAGATACATACCAATGAACAAAGCTATGGCTAGGACATTTCAGGACAACTCTCTTTTCTACGTAGACCACTTCAGATCTCTTCATTCCAACTCATAACTTTAAACTCTAGCTCCTACAATGCCAATGCCGAGCTCCCAAGCTTCTTAGGCTTCACGAAGTCATGGGGGCTCATGGCTCTGATATCATGTTAGAAAGATGAGAGAGAGATAGGGGCAATGGAGAGCAGATAGCTCTCAATGTTCTTCTTCTTCATTGTTCATCACACTTTTTCTAAGTGAGTAACATAAAGTACAATGTACTACAACCTAAGTCAAGTAGTGTAAAGATACTTAGTCTAAATGTATAAGCTAAGTCTAACCAACTTTATTACATACACATGTCATCCAGCTAATCTACTTCTGAATAGAGTCAACAACTAGTAGGTAGACTGAGCTTACATATCTCAACAAATTCCTCCCAGTAACCTTTAAGGAACTCATGCTACTACACCAACTATTCACTAAGTAATTCTTTTTATTTAGTCCCCTTTTTGTTTACTGACTATATCTCAAAATTATCTCTTATTCTTTGTGTCAAAGGGTATTATTCTTGTTTCTCATCACACGTAGGGGTCCTATATATAATATATCTTCATTGTTGAGAAAATCTAGAACTGTAAGGTGCTTATATTTCCAATTTTATTCATAAATTTCCATTTTGCGTGTTCCACTATGCATAATGAGTTACAACTCATTGTTGGATTTCAAGACTTTAATTGCTTCATGGGAGATATTCCAATACTTCCATTAAATTTATTGAATTGGTATGCAACAATTTTTCTTGTCTACAATGGATTGGAAAGAAAATCTTTTAACATTAATGTATAGGGCTTTTCTAGTCCTAAACAAGGTTACTTTATTATGACAACCCTCTTACGAGATTGTAGGTAGTAACAATCTATTCCTAAAATGTCAAATAATGTTAGTGTCCTAAGAGGACTCCTAAGAGGATTTTTCTTTTCATGGGAAGGTTGTATTAGGTTTTTAGCTCCAAGACTAGGCAACATTACTTCTTATTTATTTTGAGGATTACATGCGAGGTCTTACAACCAATGCATAACTTAATTCCTCTTATGAGTCTCTAGGGTCGTATGTAGGTGGTAAAATCTTTTGGTTCCAAAAATCATTTGCTATTTGAGGAGTCAATCTATAGGAGAAGCAAATGATAATTCAAGGAAATAATTGAGATCTAGTTGTTAATTATCTTTTTATATTAATAAGTACAATTTCATGAAAAAAGAAGTAAGCTAGTCTACTCACTTATGGCTCTATCATGCCTACTTAACTTTAAACCATGAACATAAGGAGGCATTACTTATAAAGGGACAAGGATGAGGGCTCATGCCTTATGTGGGTAACCTGCACCTTGAAGAGCGTTGTGGCTCTATCAAAAGGCAAAGTAAAGGAATCCCTATGGGTTTTAGCTACTCACCTCTATGGTAGCCTTAAGGGTTATGAATGTGTTGTTTATTATACAAGTGTTGAGGCACAATAATTCATCAAGGGAAAGAGAAAGATCCTTGAATAATTTTTTATTTGTCCAACTACCATTTCCTATTAATGGGGAAAAATTTTCTTCTTACGGTGGAAGTCCCATTTGGTAATAGTCTTGATAATAGTAATGAGACCAAATTCATTGTCATGAGGAATGTTTTCATACCTCCATACAAGTTTTAAAATATAATTTCTAGATTATATATGAGGATAATTTTTCTTGGTAGCCAAACATATGTAGCTTGAGAATGTGTAGGAACTCTTCAAAACTAGCAAGCATCGCATCATGAGTCTCCTTTACATTATAATTTCTAGAGGGATATGATTCAATCCTTTAGAAATCCGAAGTCTAACATCCTCATCGATGATGATGTTAAGTTCTAGAATACCCACATCATGAATCTTTTTATAGAAGCTTACAAGAGGGAGTGGTAGGATCACAAAAAATGTCCAAAGACTTTTAGAGAAAGTGCCTAAGGGATGGTAAAATTTTCCACCCAAGGATGAGATCATAAAAAAGATTTGTTGGTAAAGGTAGATTGAGCAAGTAAAAGAAATCATTGGAACTATTTTTGGGTTTCACAAAAAAAAAAAAGAGTCCTCACATGAGATCTGATAGTGATGCCAGGAGGCATATTCCACGATGGATTCCATGAGGTTTTGCGATGGATTCCGTAAAATTTTATTTATTGCTGGGGCTCATACACAAGGTGGATTCCTTGTGCAAAAAGTCGATGGCGATGCTTGTCCTTTTCGGGCGTCTTGTTAATTTAATGTGCAAGTGGGTGATTCCATAGCGGGTGATTCTGCAAAATACATATTTAAATTAATAGAGGTTTATGAGTTTAGAGTGCGCACTCGTAATAAATTAAGGTTAGGATTGATTTCTAACCAATTTATTGTCAAAGATGTGGGATCTAGAGCATGGCAAAGGCGGAAGCTATGGAGGATGGAAGATAAAGAGAGAACTCATGTTGACATGACAATGTAGACAACTATTACACAAGTGAATTAGGTTTCAAGATTGAGACTTGAACTCATAAACACAATCTTGTGTAGGATTGACAATGACATAGACACTTGACAGAAAGAGACAAGTACTATTGCATTATCATCATATGAAAGTGATAGTCAAGTACATCATTATATAGGATTGCTTGGTAGCACACTACATCCACTGTGCCTATGGGATTTGTCTCTCTTCCTAGAATGAACTGCATCTCCCTAGCCTAGCTGTTCCATACAAAGGGGCATTCATAGGGTGTGATTGGCAGATTCTCAACACCCCTCATCAATCACAACCTGAAAGTACAAAGTGTGTAGAGGCTTTAGTGAGAGCAACACCTGCAAAGTGTGGGCATACCACAAACATGGCAAAACACCAAAGGCTGTCGCAGAAAAGGCTAAGTGTGGGTACCATAAACATGGTGGACATCCAGAGGTTGTAACAGGGGCCTCACAAAGTGTACAGAGGCTGTAGTGCAAGGATACATGAGGAGTTTTTACAAGCTTATGAAAGGAACATTAAGGCAGGTACAATGCTTTTTAAAACAAAAATGAGAGACAAGGACCAATAGGCCCTTCTGGTCTTTTTCAGCATCTGCTATTTCTTTGTCAGCATGGAAAATCTTCTTGTCTTTCTTCTCTTCTTCATGATCTTCTTGGTCTACTCCTTTATTGACTTTGCTTGCATCATTTTTGATTTTGCTCTTCCAGTTGCCCCCCTCGAGCAAAGTGGTAGACATGTCTTCAAAATCTTCAAATGGATTCATTGATTTCTCTTTGTGTAGGCAGCTCCATTTCCTTCTGCAGGTAGAGTAAGAACATCTTCTATGTCATGTAAATAAGCAACACAAGTCATGTTACTCTTCATGAAGTGTATCCACATAGAAATCTTCTTGATTGTCATTGATATGACCAAGAATCAGCTTCAAATCTGAGATAAATCAGTAAGAGTGTTGTACTTAAGTGTATCAAAGGATACAAGAAGAATAGTGTCAAATAACACTTGATAAGTGTCAATAGATACTGTTCTTGATGAGCCTGATGTTGATGCTAGATCTTCTTGATCCTTCTTCTTGTTGATTTTAATGTTTTTATTTCTTGCTAAAGACTGAGTTTTGGAGCAGATCAGAGTAGCAAAACCTTCAATAGAGTGAGAAGAGTGAGAAGGATGAGTTGGAAGAGGAGCTTGATGTGGTTGTTGCTTGAGCTGCTTGATTTTTTCAACTCTTTCAAATCTTCCAAGCACAAATCTTCCCTCCTTGATGTGATTTGACGAGTAATCCTTGTTAGAATCTTCAGTGTTTAGTCAAATCTGAGTGGCAAGAGCTTTGTTTGAGTCCTGAGGAGAGAGAAACAGATGGATTTTTTGAGCTTGAAGCTCAAAGCTATGGCTGCCTGAGTTTAGGGTTCCTGGACTCGACTGTTCTTTCCTCTGTAGTAGCAAGTAGAAGTAAATTTTTTAAGAGCCCTCTTAGCTAGAGTTGGCCCACTATATGGTCTACTAAATCCCCATAAAAGCCCCTTCAATGGCTGCCCCTATGCCGAGCTACAGTAGGTTGTTTAGGTAGCTGCAAAAAACTGCGCCTGTTTGGGGAGATCCGTAATGGTGAGCCGTACGACGCACAATGTTGATGTTTTTCATGCTGGGCAGTTGCGCCTAGGAATGTAGAGGATATTCTCAGAAGAAAGCGTGAGGAGATAATGACTGTAGAGGAAGATATGGAGGCTCCAAGTACTGCAGGTCCAGTTTGGCTATGGCAGACACAGGGCAGAGATTGAGAAAATTGTCAATGGTGAGCTCCAGGGTGTTTAATGCTTAGATCTGAGGTACCAGAGAGGAGCTCTGGAAGTAGAGGAACATTTTCCCAGAAGGAATTGTAGTGAGATATGACTTGTGGAGAGAGATCCAAGAGCTTGAAGCAGGCAGGGTGCAGGTTTGGCTATGGTTGCCAAACAAGGCAGTAAGAAATAGGAGTAGAAGATGAAGTCTTGAGCTGGACTGAGCTCAAGCTGAGCTAGATGAAAGTGAAATGGAGCTGAAGGAGTAGTGCCATGCCCGTCTGGGCTCTGATACCATGTCAAAGATGTGGAATCTAGAGCATGGCAAAGGCGAAAGCTATGGAGGATGGAAGATAAAGAGAGAAATGTTGACATGACAATGTAGACAACTATTACACAAGTGAATTAGGTTTCAAGATTGAGACTTGAACTCATAAACACAATCTTGTGTAGGACTGATAATGACACAGACACTTGACAGAAAGAGACAAGTACTATTGCATTATCATCATATAAAAGTGATAGTCAAGTACATCATTATATAGGATTGCTTGGTAGCACACTACATCCACTGTGCCTATGGGATCTGTCTCTCTTCCTAGAATGAACTGCATCTCCCTAGCCTAGCTATTCCATACAAAGGGGCATTCATAGGGTGTGATTGGCAGATTCTCAACATTTATTTATTTTGTAGCTGAAGATTGCTAGGTATTCACTTTTGTCAGTTTAATTTTATTATTTTCTAACAATTGTGAATGCTTTAGTTGATGTGTAGGGCAGGCAGTGGTGGCGTTGGGAAGCACTGGGCGATAGCGTGTATTCAAATTATTATCATTTTTGATGGGCGCACATCTTAGGCGTGGTGCCAATATTTATTTTGACGCGCTTATTTATTGAAGCGCTTGACATTTATTTATTATTTTGTATGCGCATGGGTGCACGATTTAATATTTGTATTGGACATTGTATTTGGGCACCGCTCGACTCCTTGGGCGCCCAATAGCTTTAATTCTTTAGTGGGACAAAAGCAAACACAAAAGCTAAAGCATGCTAATTGTAAATTGGGCTATTTTTTTGAGCTTGGAGATCAATAATATATCAAATACATGCTTTGTGGAGTGCTCACACAAGGCATGGGAGGAGATTGTACCCAATTAGTCTCTTGCTTCATGTCGTTCAAGCTTTCTCTCTTGTTTTTTGTGTAAAAGTAGAGTTCTTTTGTTCTTGGGGACCTGCCGACGCTCACTATGTGCGCATACAGCATCCGATATGTGCACCAGTGGTATCAGAGCGAATCTGAGATCGAGAGCTTCCAATCGCTTGCCATCTCGCATGAAGGCGGAGCTCCTAGAACGATCAAGCTCTATAGTCAGCCTCGTGGCAATCTGTCAATACCAGCGTGTTCCTGGCAGTCAAGAACCCCCTGCTATGCACTCAAATTGCGAAGAACCGGCCTCTATAGGCAGAGGACCATACAGAAAGCTTCTTCATCAACACGTTTTTTTTCTTCAAGACCAGAGCAGAAGATAAGTCAATTTAAGCTTAAAATCTTAATAAGCTTTTTAATAAAGCTTAAACTTCAAATTTTAACGACGACAGCGATAGTGTGAACTGAAGGGCGCCGATTCCGTCGTCAACATCCTCTTGTACCATATGTTTTAAAAAAATCGTTAATTTTTAAATTAAATCTTAAGGCTTTAAAAGCTACCCAAAGCTTAAAGCTTTACTAAGGCTCAAAAACCAAATTTTCAACTCTCTTCCACAGTGGCAGTTCCCATAGGCCTAAACACGCACTTGTCTTCAACCCTCTGGAAGCCCTTGTTCACACCTGTGGACTGATAGAGCCAGATTCCAGCAAACAGTTTGTAACACGCAGTTTACACACAAGATCATTTTCTTGGAAGACGACTGTGATATCAAATTCCGCATCCGCAAAGGAGAAATACTACAAAAAGCCATAAAAGAAAAAAGAGAAATAAGCCTTGTAAACCTGACTTTGAGCTACGCTCATCCCGCTAATGAGATTTCGAGTGTGTGAGGTCTTTTGGAAATTTGCAAGATGTCTGATCAAACCTTGGAAGATTTTATGGCTGAAGGTGACCTACCCGAACCAAAGATGGAGCAAAAACAGGATTTGATTATGATGCAGCTTCAAGAGGAACAAAGAGCACATCAAACCTTGCAAGCTCAATTGGCCAATCTGCAACGATCTACCGCCGACCAAGATGGACCGCAATCTGAAGATCTTATATGACCTACGATCGATGCAACACTTGAAGTGCAATCTATTCGGAAAGAAACAAAGATAAGTAAAAGAAATTTCAAATTTCATACTTTCAATGGGTCACTGATACCATTGGTGCACAGATCGGATGCTGTATGCGTGCGTAGTGAGCACCGGAAGGTCCCCAAGAACAAAAGAACTCTACTTTTGCACAAAGAAGAGAGAAAAAGCTTGCAGACATGAAGCAAGAGACTAATTGGATACAATCTCCCCCCATGCCTTATGTGAGTGCTCCACAAAGCATGTATTTGATATATTATTAATCTCCAAGTTCAAAAAAATAGCCCAATTTACAATTAGCACGCTTTAGCTTTTGTGTTTGCTTTTGTCCCACTAAAAAATTAAAGCTATTGGGCACCCAAGGAGTCGGGCGATGCCCAAATACAATGTCTAATACAAATATTTAAATCGTGCGCACATGCGCATACAAAATAATAAATAAATGTCAAGCACTTCAATAAATAAGTGCGTCAAAATAGATATTGGTGCCACGCCTAAGATGCGCACCCATAAAAAATGATAATAATTTGAATACACGCTATCGTCCAGTGCTTCCCAACGCCACCGCTGCCTGCTCTACACATCAACTGAAGCATTCACAATTGTTAGAAAATAATAAAATTAAATCGACAAAAGTGAATACCTAGCAGTCTTCGGCTACAAAATAAATAAATTGGTTAGAACTCAATCCTAACCTTAATTTATTATGAGTACGCACTCTAAACTCATAAACGTCTATTAATTTAAATATGTATTTTGCAGAATCACCCGCTATGGAATCACCCACTTGCACATTAAATTAACAAGACGCCTGAAAAGGACATGCGTCCCCATCGACTTTTCACACAAGGAATCCACAAAAAAACCTCACATAATCCATCATGGAATATGCCTCCACCTCGGGGGTATGATGCCAAGAGGCATATTCCACGGTGGATTCCATGAGGTTTTGCGGTGGATTCCGTAAAATTTCATTTATTGTCGGGGCTCATACACAAGGTGGATTCCTTATGCAAAAAGTCGATGGGGACGCCTGTTCTTTTCGAGCGTCTTGTTAATTTAATGTGCAAGTGGGTGATTCTATAGCAGGTGATTCTGCAAAATATATATTTAAATTAATAGACGTTTATGAGTTTAGAGTGCGCACTAGTAATAAATTAAGGTTAGGATTGAGTTCTAGCCAATTTATTTATATTTGTAGCTGAAGACTGCTAGGTATTCACTTTTGACAATTTAATTTTATTATTTTCTAACAATTGTGAATGCTTTAGTTGATGTGTAGAGCAGGCACCGGTGGCATTGGGAAGCACTAGGCGATAGCATGTATTCAAATTATTATCATTTTTTATGGGCAATTATCTTAGGCGTGACGCCAATATTTATTTTGATGCGCTTATTTATTGAAGCGCTTGACATTTATTTATTATTTTGTATGCGCATGGGTGCACGATTTAAATATTTGTATTGGACATTGTATTTGGGCGCCGCCCGACTCCTTGGATGCCCAATAGCTTTAATTCTTTAGGGGGACAAAAGCAAACACAAAAGCTAACACAAAAGCTAAAGCATGCTAATTGTAAATTGGGCTATTTTTTTGAGCTTGGAGATCAATAATATATCAAATACATGCTTTGTGGAGTGCTCACACAAGGCATGGGCGGAGATTGTACCCAATTAGTCTCTTGCTTCATGTCGTGCAAGCCTTTTTTATGCAAAAGTAGAGTTGTTTTGTTCTTGGGGACCTTTCGGCGCTCACTACGCGTGCATATAGCATCCGAACTGTGCACCAGATAGAGACAATATGCATATGGCCACGTGGTTGTGTAATAGTAATGTAAACCAATTAGTATTAAAAAAAGCATTTAGCTATTAAACTACATTCTTCTAGCGAAACCCCATCTCTTTTTAGATTGTGAGATGTGCTTTGGATGTTGTTAGGACCTTATGTTGATGTAGTAATGCTTTTGGAACCAAAGTTTCTAGGCTTGTAGTGGTCTTGTAATCATCAACTTCCATGAGAGGAGGTTTGAGAGCCTCTTTGTAAGGACGTATTGCTTACAAGGTTGGAACCTTTGTTGTTGGAGGAGAAGGATCTCTCAACGAGCCTAGCTCCTTCATCTTTAATGTTTCCAAGAATAATTTGAGAACCATTGTTGATCGTAAGGTTCTTTCCTGCAGTTAAAACCATTTCATAGATGTATGAGAATACAAGTGATGCTTTTATTGCAACATGCACCTTAGTGGCAAGCCACTTGAAGAATACTATCATGGATCCTCTAAGAGATTTGGTCTAGAATACTGTGTCAGTGTTGTGCATAATAAACTAGATAGCATGATCAAACCATAGTATTGAGTTGTTTTTACATTTAAACTTATGATCAGCCAAATCACAACAACATTTGATGAAGGGCCTGAAATAGTCGAATACCTCATAAAAAGAGTTCAACTCACTAAACCAATATATTCATGGGAACCTATCATGAGGATGCAAATTTTTATTTCTTTACGCATTTGATTAAAATTCAATCAGAGGTGCAAATGTGACCTGCATATGTGAGGTGCACATCGATTATTTCACAATGTGGGACCAAGGGCCTTGAGATATCAGTTGATACCAAGTCCAAAGTTGTAATAAGGTTTGCTTGATAGGTACTAGGTGGTTTCTAGTGTCAGATTTGGGCCTAGACCAATTTATTGCCACTAATGTTAATGGTGACATTAGAGGCTACACATTAATTAATTAATTAATGCTAGTTGAAGAGTCCAAGCTTAGGGATACTTGGGAGACAATTTGGTCTAGCCAATTTAATTATTGGTTAGTGAAATTAATTTTATTAGCACTAAAATAAATATTAAATTAATTTTAGTTTTAATATTATGAGAATTAATCCAATAAGCTAGATAGTGTTGGAAAATAGGATTATAAAGCTACCACTTAGCAAAACTTGCCCATGCAAGTGGGCAAAACATTTTTGGGGACTAGTGAAAGTCGGAAGATCAAAAGGGGCACCAATTTTTGGCCAATATGTTGTCATTGTCCAAGATTTAAGAGGCAAACTATGCATTTCCATTTATGTGAATTAAGGAATTTTTGTAATTACCATGAAATCACGTTATTACCACCCTCTCCAAGGAGAACGGATGGTTTTGTGATTCCATTTCCAAGACACCATTGAATCCCTTGACTTGGTGGGCTCGAGGCACCTGATTAAAGGCCAGAAGTTTTGCTTAAGTATTGAAAATGTGTTTAGCTGAGCATTTATAGCAAGTATGTCATCTTACAATGAGATGGCATCAAGCAATGATGATGCATCTCATTCTAAAAATGCACATAATGAAGGGAAAAATGCAATGCCTAATCTTGGAGTAGACTTGTAGCATGGACAACAAGGAGAAAATAAGGTCGTTGACCAAGAAGCGGGTCCTTTAACTAATGAGTGACCATCAAGGGGATGAAGAATACGATGACTAGTTCAAGGCTTGATTCAAGGCACCAATTGACATATTTGTTCAATTGGCCAAAGATCCATAATTTGAGAGATTTTTTAATTCTCCCAAAAAGAATAGCAAGGGCAAGAAGAAGATGTCGCCTTCAAAGGCCTTTGGATAGCAATAAGTTTGCAAAGGAAAACCACCATACCTTAAAGATGCACCCAAGGTTGGGGATGAGCAAAAGCGAATCGTAACAGTGGGATTGTATACCCAAGCCATCTTGGTAGTGTCAATCCAATGTGTTTGGACAACCAAGCATATATGCAATGATGGGAAAGCCATGATACTTTGGTGGTGGCACTATTTTTCATGCTATGGTGGATTAGGGATTGCCTAGGGGAATGTAAGGCACAACTCCTTATGGTATGCAGCAACCAATGTATGCATAGTTTGTAAGGCCCAATGTATTTGAGACTGCCTAGGGAAATGTGTGACACAACTCCTTGTGGTATGCATCAACCAATGTATGGCATTTAAGGCCCAATGTATTTGGGTATGGATGCTACTATGTGTAACACCATGTATGGCATCATTGGAATGATGCATGGGGCACAAAGTGGCATGTTTGGTAGTATATCTACATCCCCATGTGCTTATGGGGTTCAAGGAATGAGTGTTGGTTGTTGTTAACCCTCAAACGAACAAAGGTGAAAAATCTAAAAAATCTGAAGTAGAAGACAAGGCTAAGGCAAAAGCAAAACGGAAGGTGACAATGCACCAAGAAGAATCCAAAAATGCAAGAAGTGCAGAAAAGACCTAAATCAAGGAGAAAGGCACACAAGAGAAGCGCAAGTTAATACTCGTGTAAAAGAGCGCAAGGCGCATCGGGATTTATTTTAAAGAGTGTCGGGCTCTCACTTGTGCAAATTATAAAGGTAGATGTGCGGTAGGGATAAAGCTAGGAAGGTAGAAGGACAATGGGAAAAAGGGCCCGGCCATGTAAAAAAGGGGATAAGGGGATGACCGCCCAAAAGGAATTTAGGGTTTTGTATATAAAGTTGAAAAGTGAACTAGAAGCTCATTCTTGTGTGTGGCCAAAAGTGGCTCTCCTCTTCTTCTTATTCTTATTCTTTTTCTTCTTGCTTGCTTGAGCTTGTGCTTGAGAGAGGGAGTGTGAGGGAGTGAGTGTGTGAGGTGAGGGACCGAGGAGGAGAAGCTCTCCATCTTCTCCTCTCTTCTTCTCTTCTATTATCTTCTCTTATCTCTTGCTAGCAGCAATGGAGCTTGGAGCATGGAGCTTGCTTGAAGCTTGCACTTGGATTGTCGAGCTACCAGAGTGTGCAGGAGAGGAGGTAACTCGATCGGCATGGAGGTAAGCTCACTACACTCGTAGATATGGATGGTGCATCAGCTATGTGAGAGGTAGTGCTCGGCTTGGAACGCTTGAAGCAATAAGCGGTCCATGGGTCTTGGCAGTTGAGTGAGAGCTCCCACATTTTGGTTCCGTTGCCGGGACCAACAGATTCAAACCTTGAGCATTTGCATGCTTTGAATCGAGCATTGAAGTAGGCTTTTCCCCGAACCAGTGCTTGAGGTAGGTACATAGGAAGCAAGGGAGTTTGAAGAGGTATTCGATCTCCTTAGCAAGTAGGTTTTTGGTTTTTGGACTTGGGAAAGCATGATGGAGTAGTGTAGATATTATTTTTTCTTGCATTTAGGAAGGATAGGAGCAAAACATTGGAGCACACAATAGGGTTTTCTATTGCTATATAACAGGCTGAAACAGGGAAAAGAAGGGCAAAAAATAAAAATTTGGGTTAAATATTAGTAAGGGAAGCAAGATTAAGGTGAGTACAGGCTTGGGGAAGGTGATAAGGGGCCAGGAGTGGCAATAAAGGCCACATTTTGCATTGTAGGGTTTCAAGAGAGCTGGAGAGAGCTTCATTGCCTGGACCTGCTTCGATCTTGTCATGTAGGAGTTATTTTCCCAGCACATGTAATTCCACACCTTCCCCTACATGAGTAGCTTGGATCTGGAGGTGCTCAACACGTAGGAAGGCCTCGATTGCTTGACATGACAAATTCTTAGAAGTCCGGTGAAAAAACGCGTTGCACTCGGCCTGTCCGAGTGATGGTGATTCTGGGTCGAGTCCTAGAATCGGCCCTCAGACCACTCGGCCATTCGATCCATTAGTATTCGGCCCTCAGCCAACTACACTGAGACACCTTTCACTTGGCCCCGTCCAAGTGAAGCATTCGGACCACTTGATACTCGGCCCACCTGACTTGGCCATTCAACCCTCGGTCCACTTGGCCAATCCCATTCGGACAAGTTATCATTCGGCCCTTGGCCCACTTGGCCACTTGGCCTTCGGACCACTTGAACACTTGGTTCTCAGACAAATGCACTCGGACCGGCCGAATTTAACATTGGGACCAATTACATTCGACCTTAGCCATTCGGATGGGCCGAATTAGGCATTCGGCCCCTGCAATTCGGACCTATTGGGCCAAATTTGGATTTTTTCAAATTTTAACCTGTAGATCCTGAAATTGACCAAGAGACCATATAGAGACGAAACCACATCATAGGTCTATCATTGGGCTGAAATCTAGAGCAAGTAGTTCAAAACTTGGCTATAAATGGTCCTTCAAATTGTGCATGGCATTTACCGTAACGGTCCTACGAGCGGGGGGACTTCCCCCTCGAACATGCACAGAGGGGGATCTACCCCCTTCGTACCTCCCCCAAGTAGGTTAGAGAGAAAATGGGCACCGTGACAGGTCCTCCAAATTAGATCCTAGTATAGTAAGGGCTCTATACAAGCATGGATTCTCACTTGCAAAAGAGCAAGCAAAAGCCCATACCCAAACAAAGACAAATAGAGACCCTAGAACCACAATGGGCCAATCTAACCAACAAGGGCAAAAAGGCCACACCACAAAAACATGTATCAGATGTATTCAGACTGCATCTAGTCAAAGCAGAATGCAATAACATCAAACTACAACTACAAGGATGACTAGACATGACAATCCTGATGATAGATGCTCCTTGAACAACACTGCATAGACAATCCAAGACATAAGTGGACAATCCACATCTGGTTGTGCAGTTAGGGACTCAAGGGCATATATTAGAAGGCTTAAATTTATAAGCCAAGACCCGGAAGATGAAGACATAGTACCACCTGGTTATCTTAGGGTCAAACTCACCACAAAAAGGGAGCACTGTGTCAACACTCTCATCGATGAAGGAGCTGATTTTAATATCTTGACCTATGAAGCATGGACTCTACTAGGCCAACCAGAGCTCACACCGACTAATGCAACTCTTAGTCTTTACTGGAGACACTCCCAAGCACTTATGGGGAAGTCCAAAATCCTTGTAACCATTGAAACGGAAAGCTTGTCTATCCTATTCCATATTCCTCCAAATAGTGCTAATTGTGGAAAGGAAAGCCTCCTCGGACGACCTTTCAAAAGGGCGACCAAGTGTGAGGCCAACTATGTACCATAGAGGATACACTTGACACTACCGAGTGTGAGGATAGTCACAACCTTTAGCAAGGGTGACCTTATCGAGCCTCAAGAGAAAGGCAAGGAAGGTGCTAACATAACATGCAAGCCTAGTAACAAGAGCAAGGACTTGTTGAAAGAGTTGATACAAGCATAGGTTGAACAATGAGAACCAATGAGTGAAGCCATGCTTGAAGCAAGAAGGTCAGGAGACAATGCCAAGGACGGGCTTTGGACTCACAAATATTATAGAAGACCCCAAAAGAAGCCCAAGCCTTATAGACGAAAGTATCGATGGAGAGCCAGCATAACGCCAAGATGGATATCCAAAGCATTGCTATGTGCTCAAGGGTATTACACAGGTAACCGATGGATTTGGATACGAAAACCCCTGCTAAACCTCCTCTATTAAGCTGAAGACCGGATTGCATCAAAAGCAAAGAAGCGTAGGAGGAAATCTAAATGAAAATCCAAGTCTCGAGACAAGAAACCAAGCATGACTATTCGAAAGGTAGATCCTAGGCCTAGTGTGCTTAATAAGCAGACATTAGATATAACTGTTGAGTGTGCAAAAAAACCATTAGTTCCCAAGGAGCCTTTGATTTCCCAAGAGGATAATGAGCACCATAGGCGCAACGTTTCTCATGCAAGGCTGATTGCTCAACAAAGCACATGGCAGAATCATCTAACAGCCATGGGCAAATCTTCCAACCAGTGCCAAGTCCACCTAGGAGTCCCAAATCTCCTACACCCTCTTTCCCTAAACGGATGCAGGAAGCACAATATTAGTCGTCAAGTGTAGCTGCTCAATCCCAATCTCTATCTCCATCTAAGCTTCCAAAGGTCCAAGAGATGGGACATGACACCACCCGTAGCTCTCGGCCCAAGGATATGCCTATGCAATCTAATGTGACTAGATTAACCGAGGCTCGATCTGCACAAGTGAATGCTCAAAGGGCAATAAATACACACATCACTTCTGATATGCCTGAGGACCTGACACCGCAATCTACTAACGGTAGTTAGTCCACTGAACTAGCTGTTACTACTTACAATCAGGGATCACAACAGTCACAACCCTTGGCCGTGACAATGCCCCTTGTGGAATGTGTCCTTAGCCATTCACCTATGGAGGAGGTGTCGCAACCAACATCCTTGATAACTCTAGCACTTCCAAAGCACCTAAAGCCTAGGTTTGAGGAGCTAAACAAAGGGGAATTAGCTGAAGAGCTAGACTCTCAAAAAAGAGAGGCAGTTGTACCCTCACAACCTAGCAAGGCTATTTAGTAGGCCGCAACCATGTCCCATAAGGACACACTAGAGAAAGAGAATGATGAGGCCCAACCAAACACATCAACGATTGACCTAGTTTAGGGTCCTGAGTCCTTAAAGGAGACACCGCAATTGCCCAAGAAAAAGATGACAAAAGAATGGAAACAATGGCGTGCAAGTGGTGGTAGATGACAATAAGATCAAAACCAAGAGCACTGAAGAGTTAAGGAATAAAACATCAAACCCATCCACCAACGAACCCATTGCCATCTCTCCTAACAACAGTGAAACCTCAGACGCATCCATGTGGTCTGAAAAATCAAAGCAACCATTACCATTAACAATTTCTTGCAACACTCAACCCACCGACAATAGAGCTTGCATTGACCAATCAAGAGTGGATTCAACACTATCACAACAGGGTGACAAGACTATACCGGTCACATCTAAGGAGAACCATGACACAATAGCAACAAGGCCTCAGGAGAAACATGGAAACCTTGAGAGCATAAGCAATCCTAGCATTGACCAATCTTGCTCATCTAGGCCTAAGCCCCCAGTTATGCTAAAGCCTAGGGAAACTCCTAGAACCTTGCATGAGATAGCAACCGAGTAAGCCCTCATTGAACATAGAAGTGTCGCAGAATGCTTAACTGAGTTGGATGCTAAACTCAAAGTATTCACACATGTCTACGTCCTTGCGGACATAGATGCATTCCCCAAGAAGCAGCTTGGGGAATACTTGCCATTTCCCCTATCCTGGGAAGAGCAAGAACATCTTGACAAGCACTATGATAGGCTCTTGCATGAACGCATGCGACTCACCTCTGACGAGAAAGCCAATGAACTACGCTTAACTGTAACATTCAATTATGTGCTCTACCAACCAAATCTCTTAGAGATAGAGCAACTAAAGCAACAATTAGAGGGTCAAAGTCAATTTGAAAAATGTTGGTTTGAAAACTATGTTGCAATGGTGGCTGAACTAGGACCTAGATTATGACAGTCCCAGATGAGCGATTGGCTAAATGGTGTTCTCCAAGAGACCCAACCTATGTGGCATTGACTTCTTTTTGAGTACTGACTGCCATTCAGGGTATGGACTTAGCTGGAACTAGCCAAGAGAACTCTCTGGTTGATAAGGTTCTCATTAAGGAGGAGTTACATGTTGCCAGTAGACTCAAACAAGGTACCATGCTACTCGATGTTGCAAAATATCTATTGTTATTGAGTAAGCTGCCACAAGTACTGGATGCATGTGCCACACTCCAATACAATCCAGAGTTCTACAATTGGTTTTTATCCTCATGAAGTGACATGGATTTGTAAATATGTACATAAATAAACAATGAGTTTTATGACCCTGTATAGATAATATCAATACACACAAGCAATGATAATCAAGCACAGGGAGAAGAGTTGGGTTTGATAGGCTGAGCTCCTTAGGTCCTCCTCTCACAATACATCTAGAAGGCACGTGACCATTCCCACCTCCATGTGGAGGGCATGTAACCCTCATTACTGCCATAGAAAGCCTTGACCAACATCTCTGATGGCGTAGACGGGGCACCGTTCCCTTCTATACACCTTTTCCCTTTTTGGTCTATCCTTCCGAGGACAAGCCCTGCTCCACTCCATGACAACCATTCCATGCAACTTAGCATAAGCCGAGATTTTCTAATGGCTGGAATATGCCCCACAGTCCACGTAGGACGAACATCATCACGAGGGCCGTCCCTCTACAACAAAACACTGCATGCCTCACCTTGGCCCTCCTACTCATATGCTCTTGATAATCCACTATTTAATCCCTTTTATGCAAATAATTCTATCCTGCCTCAAAGCCTAATCTTCATTCACATTTTTCAGATTTTCCCATAGTAGCAGTCATGGAGCACACAATGCAGTTGGCATGCAAGGAAGCTCTCCTCCATAGAAGGGAGCATAAGGCATAAGCGCCTCCACCAGAGCGATATGTGCCTACCCTTAAGAGGTACGCACCAAAAAGAGGCTCCAAGAGAGATTGGCTAGGACGTAGGCCGAAAACTCCCCAAGCTAAGAGGACGAAGGCTCAAGGGAGCACTCGGGGTGTGGCAACAGCGGCCGTGTAGGCCCTCACCAGACGCTCGGGCACCAGGTGCTCGAAAGAGGAGAAGGCAGCTAGAGACAAGCGGGAATTTGATGAATTGTTTAAAAGCATTCTTGAAACAACTGTGGCTAGGGACTACACCATTCGGGTCTTGGCCGATATCTTCCCCGCCCAGCATAAGAGGAGCCCACCACTGGATCAGCCCCAGTCGTTTGATCACCCAAATTCACCACGCCTCATACAAATAGAATAGGCCCTATGTGTATAAGCTGCTTGCCAAATGCCATTTTGTCATGACCTTTTGTCCTTAAGTGGTTAAAGGGGCAGGCTCCCCAATTGTATAAACCTCCCTTACCTACTACTAATGTATTTCACGTCTTTAACAAGCACTGAGGATATGCATCGCAATCAGTACCATAGGATTTTGATAAACTAATATCTTTTTATGTTGCATCTGTTCGTTATAATTGATCCACATGACTTGCATATACTCTCATGAAGTGTCAAGTTGATCCAGGATGGCACATGTCTTTGTATGAAAGTGTTCAATGCCCAAGTCATCGCAAGACCACCAACCTCACAAAGAGCCATGACAAAGCCACATTGTCGAAAGTGAAAATCACCCTTGTTGATCGCCCACATCACATGGCCCAAAGCATGATCAGGGCCACTTTCTCTTTCTGGGCCAAACTCTACACCTAGCAGTCACGGGAGTTTGTTGCCTCAATTGTACCAACATCGCACATTACAAAGAGGTTTTGCAAATCTCCAGTGTATCTCCCCATCTCAACAACTGTTTCTCTAGCAACGAGACTAGGACACAGTCATCGTTGTAATATCCAGTTTCGCAGCCTTTGAATCTCAACATTTCCCAATCCAATTGAAAGACTGTGGCCTCAACGTATTGCAATGGTTGTACTCATGTTATTCTTTAAAAAAAAAAGGGAAGTGTGGAAAATAAAAGAAAAAAAGAAAAAGAAAAAGACAAAAGAAAAGAAAAGAAAAAAGCACTCACAATCACAACACGACACCTAGGGGTCCTCAAATTAGGTATGCCAAGTGACCTTGGTCGGTTGGCTGCATCCCTAGTCCCCTAACCCTCTACACATCCCCCACAATTGTTCATGGCACATCAAGGTAGGACATACATAGGGAGCTTGTCTCGCCTATGGTTAAACATGTCACCCTGACACATTTGCACGATTCCTTTTTGCACTCTGCCTTAGTACCATTGCAATCGATCATGGTAAGCACCGCACGAATTGCTATGAAAACTACACTATACTCGTCGAGCAAGCCCAGTAGCTACAAGCTACCAAAATTTTGGTGTCAATGTGTTCGATTATGCTACATCGTGCTGTCACAATGCAAAGGATGTCTCATACACCTTCACATGTACTTCTTCTCAACATGGACAACTTTGCTTCATCCACACGTTGTTACAAGAAACCAACCCACGGTCTTATAACTATATACTATCTAAGTATGCATGAGCACTCACATAATGTCTGCACCGAAATATATACACAATTTGGGTCCTCAAGTGTAGGACTATACTCTCAGCTTGCTTAGAGTTCGACCTGTCTCCCAAACTAATTGAACTATATCTTGTGCACGATAAAAAAGACTAGCACTACCCTGAGGGAAAAACTACATATGAGAGGTTTTCATGCAGGTACTGAAGACTCCATCAAATGTATCATCAACTCTTCATCATCACTCAATTATGATCTCTTGACCATTTCTATCATGTAAGCCCAGCAAACAATCGACCTGTGCAGAATCCCCAAAAACCAATACCTGTGCCAGCCATCAGTGCAATCCCCAACAAAGAACAACCCTATCACCAACTCCAACAACCCTACCACCAGCTACCCATGCCAGCAATGTGGCCCCAACAACCTTCCTCTGCCCACTACCAGAAATCCTCCAAGACAATCACAGAATTCCTTGCCACCCACATCTTCGGTGCATGCTAAAGCCTGCTACCTATGATAGTGAGTGTGTAATGAAAGAGACCTAACTAACCTAACTAAGGGAGAGAAGAGAGAGAAGGATTGTAGGAGAAGAAGAAGAGGAGAGAGAAAGATAGGGAGAAGAGAGAGAAGAGAGGAAAGGGAGGAAGAAGAAGAAGAAGAAGAAGGAGAAGCCATGAAAGCTTGTGAAGGTGAAAAGAGAGATTCTTGATAATTTTGTGATGCCTCAAAATACCCTCTTACACCTTATATACTGTCAGTGTGACTGGTATGTTCCCATGTCATGTTTTGGTGATCCCCGCTCATTACAAACCATCCCGTCTCATAAAATTTTTGTCCTAAAAAACAAGGAATGTTGTCCCATAAGGTGTGCTGTAGGAAATCAGCCATAACTTTGTGTAAGAAACTCCAAATGGGACAAGAGAGGTGTCCTTACGGAGCCCACGAGATGTACTTTCAAACCATGTGGGTGAGCGGGGGAGGGAGGGCTGCAAATAGGTCAGGACCAAAACTGCTACAAAATAGAGGGTTGTTAGTGTGCTATCCAAGATAGTATGGCTAGAGAAAAACAACCATAACTTCCTCTAGGAAACTCCAATCGGGGTAAATGAGGTTGGCGTGGAGCCCTCGAGGTGTACTTTCAACCCATGTATGGAAAATGGGGCTGAAAATGGGTCAGGACCAAAACTGGTGCAAAACAGTTGGCTGTTCAGACGCAGACTGCAGCCCAAAACAGGTATCATGGTTAAGTTCCAGCCAATACAACCTCCTTGAGGTGTGAAAACTCATCCAAGATAGATGCTGGGCACCAAGAATCTTCCTTTGTTGGTAGGCCTTGCCATTTGATCAGGTATTCATGGATAGAACGGGTGTGGAGTTTCTTTTCATGCTGCCCAATGACCACTTCAGGAATATACTGAATAAGGCCCTCCTCATCTATGGGGGGTAGCTCCTCTACATGATCTTTGGGAGTGCCAATGAAAGGTTTCAATTGGCTCACATGGAAGACATTATGGATCTTAGTAGTGGGAGGGAGTTGGAGATGGTAGGCCAATTCCCCGACCTTCTTAATGATTGTGTAGGGCCCATAGTAATGGTGTGCCAACTTGTTGCAAGAACCGTCCTTTAGTGTAGCATAACGGGACTTGGGGACCTTGAGGAGTACCAATTCACCCTCTTGAAAGTCAAGGGGTCTTCTTTTTGCATCAGCATGGAGCTTCATGTGCTCTTGATCCCTTTTGAGGTTTGCCTTGCATTGTTGAAGTAAAGCTTGCATGCGGTCCAACTCTTCTTTTCCAAGGGGTTGAGCTTTTCATTGAAGATCACGGTGGGGAGGGGCATCCGATAACCATACAATGCTTCGAAGGGGGAGACTTCGATGCTCGAATGAGTGGAGTTGTTGTAAGAAAATCCAGTCAAATGCAGCCATACATCCCAAGAATTCTGCACATCATCACAAAAATGTCGCAAATAAGTCTCAAGCCACTTGTTGACTCGCTTGGTTTGCCCATCCGTTTGGGGATGATAGGCTGTAGACGGAGCCAATTTGGTCCCCATAAAGTTGAAAATTGTTTGCCAAAACTGACTCATAAATTTGGTGTCTCGATCATGTACTATGACGTGGGGTAAGCCATGCAACTTAAATACATGCTCCATAAACTGAGTGGCAACTTGAGATGCTGTAAACTGAGATTTTGTAGGGATGAAATAGGCTACTTTAGTGAGTCGGTCAACTACCACATAGATGCTATCCCAATCCTTCTTGGTTGTAGGTAAATCAATGATGAAATCCATGATAATGTGGGTCCATTTTCCTTTGGGGATAGGCAAGGGCCGCAACAATCCACCCGGTTTAAGAGTGCTATCTTTATTTTGTTGACAAGGCACACATTTAGACACGAAGTCTTTAACATCTCGCCATAGGCCTTTCCAATGGAAGCTTTTTGAAATATGGTCATATGTTTTGAAGACCCTTAAGTGGCCAGAAATCGGTGAAGAATGCATCTCTTCAAGGATCCTTTGGGTAAAAGGAGAGGCATGGGGGATTACAATACGACCATGGATCCAAATGAGGCCATTGTGGAGCTGATATTGAGAGTTGTCATCCATAACACCTTGCTGTAATTTCTAAAAAAGAGGGCTGAATTCAGCATCAAGCAAGTAGACCTCTTGGAGCTCTTCAATCCAATCATGGTGGAGTTCAGTGATAGATGAAACCTTGCATACCCACATGCGAGAGAGTGCATCAGCCACTACATTGTCCTTGCCACGGGTGTGGGTAATCTCAAAGTCATAGTTTTGTAGGGTAGCTACCTATGTACGTTGTTTGGGAGCGAGGTTGGGCTGAGTCAAGAAGTATTTGAGCACACAGTGGCCACTTTTCACTTTAAATTTACTGCCATACAAGTAGTGGTGCCACTTTTTAATATCAGGAATGACTGCCAACATCTCATGATCATAGACATACAACTCTCTCTCTTTATCATCCAATTTTTGGCTCTCAAATGCTATTACATCGTCTTCTTGCATCAAGACTGCACCAATACCCCGTCCACTAGCATCACACTGGATGGTAAAATCCTTTGAAAAGTCAGGGCATACGAGGATAGGGGCTGAAGTGAGCAAGTCTTTCAGCTACTGAAAATTGTGATAAGCCAAATCATCCCATAAGAAAGCCTCTTTTTTTAGCATGTCACTTAATGGTGCTGCAATTGTGGCATAATGGCAAATAAATATCCGATAAAAAGAGGAGAGGCCAAGAAAACCACGCAAGAGGTAGTGGTAGTGGGGATGGGCCAATCTCGGACACATTGCACTTTCTTAGGGTCAGCTTGGATGTGTTTTTTTTACTAACAGTGTGTCCCAAGTACTCAACCTCTGTTTGCATGAAGACACACTTGCTTTCCTTGGCAAATAACTAGTGCTCTCTTAGTATATCAAAAATTTATCTGACAAGCTTCAAATGCTCATGCAGTGACTTGCTGTAAATGAGTATATCATCAAAGAATACCAACACAAACTGGAAAAGCCATGGCTGGAATATTTTATTCATTAGGCTTTGAAACACGGCAGGTGCATTAGTGAGCCCAAATGGCATGACAAGGAAATGGTACAGCCACGGTCAGTCCGAAAGGCTATTTTAACTTCATCACCCACTCTCATTTTGATTTGGTGGTAGCCAGATTGCAAATCAATCTTGGTGAAGTAGCGTGCTCCCTTGAGCTCATCAAGCATGTCATTAATTCGAGGGATGGGGTATCTATTTTTGACGGTGATCTTATTGAGATCACGGTAGTCAATGCACAACCGGAAGGATCCGTCCTTTTTCTTAACCAATAGAACCGGGGAGGCATAAGGGGAAGAGCTAGGCTCTATGAATCCCATTTCAGTGAGCTCCTTGACTTGCTTAGCTACTTCCTCTCTCTCACATTTAGAGAGCCGATATGGGGTTTATTGATGGGCTTGGCATGGGGCTCCAAGTAAATTGGGTCATCCACCGATCTTTAAGGTGGGAGAGTGGTGGGGGGCTGAAATAGGTCCTCATATTTAGCCAAAAGTTCTTTTAGTGCTGCATTTTGCTTCCCCAAGGTGTGCTGGTCATCATTATCCTTATGCAAAAGCAAGACAAAGATCTGGGAGCATTTCTTGAATTCCTTTTTGAGTTGTCTTGCTGTTATAAGCTAAAAATCTGTAGTTTCTTTGATGCCCTCCAAATGTACAAGCTGCCCATGCATTACAAACTCCATATACAACTGAGAGAAGTCCATAGAGATTTTTCCCAACTGCTGCAGCCAATCACAACCTAAAACAACATCCATGGGGTCCATATCAATGGTAATTAAGTCCACCTTTGTTGTATAATTTTCACCCAGCATAAGAGACACTTGTGTGCATACATGGAAGCTTATTTCCTCACTTCCATTGGCCACTTGAACCCTAAGAGATTGCTGTAATTCAATAGAAACACATGTCAAATGGCTAAGAGTCGATTTATTCACAAAATTGTGTGTGTTGCCACTATCTATAAGAATGTATACATTCTTGCCATCAATGTTACCATGTACCCGTAGGGTGTTCGGACTCCTAGAGCCAGTCCATGCATCCATGGAGATCGAGCAAGCTGATACAGTGGTAGATGTGGGGTGCAAAGGGTCATTCCCAAGCATGTCATCCATGGGGCAGCAACCACTGAGGTCAAAAGGGAATCCGTCCGGTGAGTCATAAAACTGGTCGGTGTCAAGATCCTCTTCATATTCAACATTTTCAGCAAGTGTCATCATGGGAGAGTTGTCATGTGAGTCGTCTTCCAACTTGTCACTATCTTCTAGCACATACATGCTATTAAACTTGACAATGGTGTTCTTAAAGGGGCATTTAGATGCATGATCAATTGTGTACTTATCCCCACATTTAAAGCACAAGCCTTTAGCCTTGCGATCCTTGACAACCTTGGGAGGAATGAATTTTTGACCATTAGGACTGAAGCCATTCCATGTCTTATTTTTAGCATACTTTGGATCACTTTTGGAGGGGAGTGCTGTCCCAAAATTGCCATATTTTCTTTCAGCATTAAAAGTGGAGTAAGTGGGGATTTTGGGACTGCCATTCCCTACATTGTTGCTGCGATAATTACCGTCATATGGGGGTTTCCTAATAGGGTATCTTTGCTGTCCTACAATGGGCTGCATTCCCTCATTGCGACGGTATTTCCTACCATATTATTCAGCCAATTCTATGGTTGCAAACAAGGTGGCTGGCTTTTGAGCCATTACATTAGCTGAAAGACGCGCATCTAGCCCATAAGTGTATTTATGCAATTTGGCCTCATCACTGACTGCCCCAACATACATGGATAGGTTCATAAATTGGTTGGTATACTCCCTCACGGTGAGATTTTGCTGATCAAACTGATACCATTGCCTACCCAAACGTTCTTTCTCTACTGGGGAGACAAAAACTTGGATCATATGCATCTTGAAATCTTCCCAATCATGAAAGTGCTGATTTTCTCTTTGAATAAATCTCCACCATGTGTGGACAAAACCTTCCAGATGAAGGGAGGCAAAAATAATATTTGCCTCATTGGTACAGGGATAAATGCTGGGCTGAAGGTTTCATGGCTGCCATGGCTATTGCCCATAGTAGGGTTTGAGGTATTGTCAAGGACTAATGGGGGGGGGGGGGTCAATACCCATGCTCAAGCTTGCCCAGGAGTGTGCCAAAGGCCGAGGAATGAAGCACGGAAGGCTGGAGCTGAGCTGAGGTAGGAAGAGTGAGCAAACCACCACTCAACGCAAAATGTGTCGCATTTTTCAGGCTGCTCACTAGAGGCTCCAGACAGGTCAGGTAGGGCTCAAGGCTGCTCTAGATGCTAAGCAAGGTGAGGGGAAAGCTCTGGGACAAGTCATTCCGGCTGAGGAAGAGGGGGAAGTAAGATTTCTGTAGTTCTTGGGGCTGAAGGTTCCATGGAAGCTTGATGAGAGAGAAGGTTCTCTTGAAAAAGTAACTATGCTTTTGGGCTTCTCTAACTCTGCTACCCTCCTTTTGCCCAAAACCCTCAAGAAACTTACATGGAAATTAGTGATGACTTGCCAAATTTATCTTCTCACCTCCAGATGTGTCCATGGTTCTTGGGAAAGCTCCAAGAAAGGCTACCATAGTCTTCAAGAGGGCTGACAACCTGCCTGAGTACTCCCTGTGTACCTGTGAGAGAGATGTAACTGAGGCTTTCTAACTGTGAGAAATTGTGAGAACCCTAAGTCTATGGGAAAAGAAAAGGATCAAGGACAAATTTCCTCTCTCAGAGGGATTGCAGGAGAAGAAGAAGAGGAGAGAGAAAGACAAGGAGAAGAGAGAGAAAGAGAGGAAAGGGAGGAAGAAGAAGGAGAAGCCATGAAAGCTTGTGAAGGTGAAAAGAGAGATTCTTGATAATTTTGTGATGCCTCAAAATACCCTCTTACACCTTATATATCATCAGTGTGAGTGGTATGTTCCCATGCCATGTTCCTGTGATCCCCGCTCATTACAGAGTGCCATGGGACTGGCACTCGTCTAGGAGGGGGGTAATGTTAACCCTCAAACGAACAAAGGTGGAAAATCCAAAAAATCTGAAGTAGAAGACAAGGCCAAGGCAAAAGCAAAATGGAAGGTGAAGGTGCACCAAGAAGAATCTGGAAATACAAGAAGTGCAGAAAAGTCCTAAATCAAGGAGAAAGGTGCACAAGAGAAGCGCAAGTTAATACTCGTGTAAAAGAGCGCAAGGCGCACCGAGATTTATTTTAAAGAGCACCCGGCTCTCACCCGTGCAAATTGTAAAGATAGATGTGCGGTAGGGAGGAAGCTAGGAAGATAGGAGGACAATGGGAAAAAGGACCTAGGTCACGGCCGGCCATGTAAAAAAGGAAATAAGGGGATGACCGCCCAAAAGGGATTTAGGGTTTTGTATATAAAGTTAAAAAGTGAATGAGAAGCTCATTCTTGTGTGTGGCCAAAAGTGGCTCTCCTCTTCTTGTTCTTCTTGTTCTTCTTGCTTGCTTGAGCTTGTGCTTGAGAGAGGGAGTGTGAGAGTGTGAGGGAGTGAGTGTGTGAGGGTAAGGGACCGAGGAGAAGAAGCTCTCCATCTTCTCCTCTCTTCTCCTCTTCTCTTCTCTTCTCTTGTCTTGCTAGCAGCAATGGAGCTTGGAGCGTGGAGCTTGAGGATGGAGCTTGCTTGAAGCTTGCACTTGGATCGTCGAGCTACCAGAGTGCGCAGGAGAGGAGGTAACTCGATCGGCATGGAGGTAAGATCACTACACCCGTAGATATGGATGGTGCGTTAGCTATGTGAGAGGTAGCCATTAGTGCTCGGCTTGGAACGCTTGAAGCAATAAGCGGTTCGTGGGTCTTGGCGGTTGAGCGAGAGCTCCCACGATTGTGTAAATGCTTCTTTTGGTAGTGGTCACGATGCAAATACAATTAATCCACCCTTTTTGCAGCAACTAGCATATGAAATCTTAACTCTTGAAGGGGTAGCAAAAGACTATGATGACGGTAGAAAAGAGGTGAAATTTGAGTTTTTCTCTAGTGCACAAGACAGGTTGAAAGCCTTGACTTTTTTTCAACAATTTGATGCAACCTATTCGGGGGGAACTTCATGAAATCCTCTAAGGTTTGGAAGGCAACCACTTTCTAAGGGGAATGCATTGCAGTGGTGGTCTACTCTCTAAATCCAAGTAAGAGCATCATCAACATGGATACAATACAATCAATGTGTTTGCATTGAATTGGTTGACTAGTACTATTAACCCTCAAAAGACCAAGGAGGAAAGGAGTGGAGGAAAGGCCGGACTAAAAAGGGAATGGATGCCAAGGAGGAGATAGGGTATGTATAAAAGTAAAAAAGGGAATGAAAAAGCTCATTCTTGGTGTGTGGCCAAACTTGCTCTCTTCTTGTTTCTTGCTTCTTGCTTCATTCTTGTGTATGAGAGAGAGAGAGAGAGAGAGAGAGAGAGAGAGAGAGAGAGAGAGAGAGAGAGAGAGAGAGAGAGAGAGAGAGAGAGAGAGAGAGTGTGTGTGTGTGTGTGGGACTGTGGAGAAGCTCTTCTTCTTCTCTCTTCATCTTCTCCTTCTTCTCTTCTCTTTTCTCATGCACATGGCTATGGAGCTTGAAGCTTGGAGCTTGGAGATGGAGCTTGCTTGAAAGCGCATGTTGGATTAGGGAGCCACTGATGACGGAATTGTGGGGGAGGAGGCAACTCGATCGGATTCAAAGGTAAGCTCACTAAACTTGTGTGTGAGAGAGTGTGCACAACTATGTGAGAGGTAGCCATAGCTCTCAACTTGAAACGCTTAAAGCAATAAGCAATTTGTGGGTCTTAATAGTGTGCTCGCGAGAATACCGACATTTTGGTTCTGTTGTCGAGATATACAGATTCAAACTTGAGTGCTTACATGCTCCAAATCGAGTGATGTAGTAGGAGTTCATATGCAAAATGATGCTTAATTTAGATAGGAAGCGAGGGCGTTAGAGGGTGTTCAATCTCTTGTGTTTGATGGTTTAGATGTTGGAAGATTTAGGTGCATTAGTTAGATCATTGGTATGTGGTTTTAATTAGTAGGATGCATTAAGATTTGGAAAATAAGAAGAAAATAAGAAAAAGATAAGTCTTTGTAATAACTAGGAAACTATGGAACAGAGAAAGAAAGGAAAAAAGATTTTTAATGCTTGGGAAGAAAAATAGATAGTGAGGGAAGAAAGAGAGAAGTGAAAGTGAGAAAGAGGGAAGAGAGAGCTCATTTGGATACTGAGAGAGAGAGAGAGAGAGAGAGAGAGAGAGAGAGAGAGAGAGAGAGAGAGAGAGAGAGAGAGAGAGAGAGAGAGAGAGAGAGAGAGAGAGAGAGAGAGAGAGAGAGAGAGAGAGAGAGAGAGAGAGAGAGAGAGAGAGAGAGAGAGAGAGAGAGAGCCACATGTTAACAGGGCAACAATAGCAACAATCTATGGTATCATTGAATTCTTGTGTTCCAGGTATGCTCTGAGTCTTCCTTGATGTGTATTGAATGAAGTCAGAACCTTGGGTGCAGCAACAAGTAGTGCATTTAATCATTTCAATCAATTTTTTGTCATTCAGTTTTTTTTTTTGCACCACTCGAATGGTGTCAACAGGATGGTCTAATTCTCATTGAAGTCAGATGCCAGAGTAGCTTAAGTCCACTTGGACAGCCGACTTGAATGAGTTCATTGGGACTATAGCAGTCCACTCAGACTCGGATGTCCAAGCAACCAAAGTCCACTCGGACCACTTTTTGGGCTTTGGGCCTTAGACGCTGAGCCTTAGATGGCTGACTCAGACAATCGGACGATCCCTCACCCAAGCAACACACTAAAGGGAGATTAAGCTAAGAAATGGACCCACCAATAGGAGTGAAACCACGGAAATCGGACAAGTGACCCAAGACATTGGAGATAAAGAACCATATGACCATTGAGGGAAGGAAGGGCTAACCAAGATTAGAGAAACATCTTTAGCCAACCTAGTCAACCTCATAGAGATACTAGTGGATCAAGAGACAACTACCATGTAAGTACCTATTGTTCGAATGAGAATGACCTCAACCTTGACCTTGACCTCTAATGTAGCAGGGTACCTAGATGACATCTAGTGACTTATCACAAGGTATGACCAATAGACAAGGATAACACATCATCGAAGACCAAGTGATATCATAGCTGATCTTGAGGAGGAGAGGAGGCTAGGATGGATCACATTGCAGTGCATAGTGAGCTATAACAAGGAGCAACGAGCTCAGAGGTCATGCCAAGAGAGAGAGAGCTCAACGAGGTTCACAGGATCCTAGCCATCTTAGGTAGAAACACAATGGGAGAAAATGGCGATAGGGAGAGAGCCTTAGAAGCATATCTTACAATGAGTGAGCTACTCATGAAGTGATTGCTAGACAACACCAACACCAAGCAAAGTGGAGCAGCCTTGGCAGCATCATTGTTAGTTGGGTTGGGAGTCACGACGCACCCCAAATACTAGGAGCCAAACAAAGGTACCCATAATTGCTATGTAACTCGACAAATATCAAGTAAGCAATGATCCCTACAACTTCCTCAAGTAGTTTGAGCAGGTGTGCAAGGCTAACAACCTCATAGACCCCACTCAATGGGCACAAGCATTTGGTCTTTACTTAGGAGACAAGGAACATACTTGGTTTACCAGTCTAGATAATACAAAACACAATAATTTCAACAACGATCTAAAGAATCTCTTCATCAAGATATTCTTAGAGAGGCAAGATACTTTGGCAACCTCATTGTTAAGCTGATGAATGTTAGCCAAAAGACAAAGAGGACATATGAGACTACATCACTCATGTGAGGAGTTTCTATAAGAGGATACCTATAGCTGAGCGGCCCACTGAGAGAGTGGTCTCCACCGTATTCATTAACAAGATTCACAAATGAAGAACTCTATAGGGCCTTAGCGAGAAATTGGAACTTGCAAAGGGATGTATTGGCAAGAGTCTTTGAGGAGGCTATACGAGTGGATGACTTACTCAGAGAGAGAAGCTCTAGGGCTATGCAGCAAGAGAACAACACGTTTAGAAATGTCGAGAGAACTGCAGCACTTAGCGAACAATAAACCCTTAGCAAGCAAGATAAAGGAAAGAACGTCCACCAAACCCAAGCGATAACTAATCTAAAGTCAGAGTTGATCAGACTACATGAGTCATTATGAAGGCTAGTGCGACCTTATGTGTAGTGTGTGCATTGTGGAGGGAACCACCTACCATCTGAGTGTTTTGATCCTAGGTCCCAACCTTGTGCCCATTGCAAAAGATTCGGGCATGATGCTATGCACTGTCAATTGCCAAGATAGCTGCCATACCAGCAACCCTATGCCTAGACATACTATCCAGGAGTTAGGTAGCCTAACTTTAGAAGAGGAGCCCCTTTGGCTCTACCCACACCTAACAATTCAAAGCCAATCGCTCCAAGGATTGACATCAACCCTACAGGAATCCCTAGACCACCAAGACCTATAGTGACTCATCCACCAAGTGATGCTCCAGTGCACTTTGTAGAGGAACCACTAGAGGAAGACTCATATGTGAACCCTTATGTCTCTTATGACGAGGAAGGTAATCCCATAATGATGGACTTTAGGATTGTGCTAGTCATGGCTTTAGGTAGAGGGAGAGGTAGAGGCCTAAGAGGAGGTCAGAACCATGAGCCCATAGCATATTGGATGTGTGGCCATCTAGGGTATATCTCATCCCGCTACCTTGAAAGGGAGCAAGAAAATAGAGAGAAGGCCAACTTGAGGTGTCACGAATGCAAAGTCACGCACTTATTTTCTTATTGTCCTAGGTGAAAACCCTCCATTAGTTTGGCAATCATGCCATTTGTGCCACTCCAACACTTTTGTGTCAAGTCACCTGACAACAATGCCACACCCATCCCCATAAATGTCATGACATGAGCTCAAATGAAGTAGGCTGGTATTTCATTACCCGGACCTAGTAACCTAGATGTAGCCTCTATAGGGAAGAAGAGCCGATAAAGGAGAATAAAGAGGACTGATATAAAAAAATAACACTCAAAACAAAGAGCGTGACCACTTTAACAAAGGGAAAGCAGGTTATTGATGCATAAGTAGAAACATTTGCTCCTGAGATGAGGGAGAAGGGAAGTGCTAAGGTTGGAGAGTACCTTGACCCCAACCAGCAACTAAAGGCTATGGATAAGGTCAAAGAATGCATAAAAGAAGTACAAGCTCACTTGCAAGTTGCTAAGGCTATCATTGAGGATGAGATCAATGAACTCTCAACCATGAGCCTACCAGTCTCTTTCACGTACTTAAGAGCAGGAGATGCAACATCACCACATGCATAGCCACATAGATAGAACATGGATGCCATGAATAGATGAATAGTCCAAGAGTATTGGCAGGAAGCCCATGAAGCAGAGGAGAGAAAGACAATTAGCAATTTGCTCACCATTCTTATATCAACTCCTATAACATTTCCACTGGGAGAATTGCTTAAGCAAAACCTTGCACTATGGCAAATGTTGAAGCAATGGGTAGAATGAACCAATAGACATGAACCGCCAGACTTGCCCAACCGTGATACTGTGATGCACATACCAAGCCTAATGTTGAACCCAATTTTTAAGTCCCCACAAGTGAATGCTTTTTGGGAAGGCACTAAGATGCATACAATCTTACTTGTCATTGCCCTAGGAGATACAATGCGAGAGGAGATAGTAGATACAAGAGCAAGAGTTAAAGTACTTAGCCATGCAGTCCTGCAAGCTTGGGGAAACCCATCGATAGAAACTACATGGTTCAATGTCACTCTAGAAAATGGGATGAAGGTTAGAACCTTTAGAGTCCTGAAGGATTGGCCTTAAAGATAGTGCGAATTCAATTATCCATGAACTTCATAGTCATGAAGGGAGTGGATTATGATATCCTTTAGGCAGACCTTGGATGAGGAATGCCTGAGTGATAGAGGATTGGGGTAATGGATTGATATTCTTAAGCAATAGATCAGAAGTAGCCCGAGTAGAGATGGAAACTTGGAAAACCTCACCAATGGACCTAGATACCATCTTTGCCATGTCAAAGGGTGACTCAAAGGCCATAAGCAATTACGGACCCCTAACTAAGTACATTCCTTGTCCTAAGGATGAGTGCAATTGGATGCATTTGTTGGCAACCATCAATTTGCCATTCTCGGATGATGAGGTTGAACATAGGAAAGCTATACACTCAGTTAGCAAACCCAACAAAGCCACAATTTCTAACCTACCCACAGTACCCCTATGCATGATGGCCAGGAGTTCCATCAGTTGATTGAAACTAGTCACCTATCATGTCCCACTTAACATATTGGAACTCCATAGAATCCTCGAGTACCTATTAAGTGAGCTAGCTAGCAACCTAGCTGCAAAGCTAAAGCCCCTCAAGGATCTCATGGAGAGTAAAGAGTGGTGAAGGACTAAGGTGCATGAATTAAACCCGTGTTATACAATTGGGCTCTCATTACAAGTGAGAAAAAACTTGAGGACAAGAATCCAGAAAACAATACATAGTTTGAGTATGAGGATTTTTGATGATGAGTACAAAGATTGCCATTCTATCAGTGAGAAAAGTGAAGAGGAAGTAGAGATCGTAGAATATGACACGGATGGACAAGTGATTGAGCAAATTAGAGCATACTCTAAACCCGAGAGGCCAACACTTTTAGAGTGAATGAAGGAGTTATCAAGGTAGATTGCAATCAAACTTGGCTAGAATACTTAGAGGTAGTAGATTATGAGCAAGGGGGATTAGTCAAGCCTAGCACCACATCATTATATGGAGTGGAGTTAGCCTCAGAGAGCTATGACCACTAGGGAAGACGAGAAAACAAAAACACTTTCTAACCAAAAGGCAAAATTGCCACTAATGGTATAATCGCGAAGGCCTCTTTCAATGAGGATTGTGAGTACAACTCCAAGTCAGAGGTAAGCTATGACAGCAACCCTGAAATGAGGATTGTGAGTACAACTTCGAGTCAGAGGTAAGCTCTAATAGCAACCCAAAAATGCCTCGACCACCTAGCACCAAACATAGCAAGAAAAGCTATGAATAGTCTTTGAATGGTGTAGGCAATGCGGTCTCTCACTAAACCCCTTAAAGTGCCAGTTTTGGGTGAAGCATGGTTGTATTTTATGGTAAATTGTGTCAAGGAATGGGATAGTCATAGACTCCTTGAAAGTCAAGGTGATTGTAGACCTTCCTCCTTCGACCAACTTTAAGGTAGTTCAATGCTTCTTAGGCCACAGAGGAGGGTACTACGGGTAGTTTGTGCTGGACTATGCAGTGATAACGACAAAACTTTCTTATACCAAACATTAGAGACAAAACCATCACCTCCACCATCTTGTACCCTCGTTCTGATGCTGTCATTACTCTGCTAGAAAAGTAAACTGGCCTCATTAGGCCAGTTTTAGCATCCTTTTGTATTAGTGCTGCCCCTAGCATCTTCCCCAAAACTTGGGTTGACAAAAAACTCTTGATCCTAGCAAGGCTGTAAAATTATAGGAAGGGTTTTGAGAGCCTTCTTCACCTCATGAAAGCACCTTTTGCTTTCATCACTCCATAGGAGCTCCTTAGAGTGGGTCAACTGTTGCAATGGAAACACTATATGGGAGAAGAGATGAATAAACCGCCCCATATATTGCACCTTCTGAATGAAAGAGGTTAGTTGCTTCACAAAAGATGGTGATGGCACCGCCAATAGGGCCTTAATTTTTTTTGGATCCGCTTCAATGCCCCTCTCACTTACGACATGCCCTAACAAAGTTACACTACTTTCACCAATACGATACTTCTCATGGTTTAGCTGCCCCCCCATTTGTGCGAGGTGGTTGAAACCTTTGTCCACCTTCCCTAGATGTAGAGCCTTAGAGCTATAAATACAAAAATCATCAATAAAGACCTTGATGGACTTCCCAAAATATGGCTGGAAGACATAATTCATGAATCGTTGGAAGGTAGCTAGGGCATTTGTCAATCCAAATGGCATTACTTTGTAAGAAAAATACCTCCAAGGCATGATGAAGGTAGTCTTGTGTTGATCCTCCTCAGTTATTCGGATCTGGATATAACCTGAATATCCATCATACATAGTGTATCTCTCATGCCTAGCCACCTCATTGAGTATTTCATCCTGAAAGGGAAGAGGAAAGTGATCTCTCTTTGTCGCAGCATTTAGCTGCTTGTAGTCCACACAAATCCGCCATTTTCCATTCTTCTTGGGTCTCACCACTCCAGATGAAACCCACTCTGAGTCCCCTATTGGATAGATGAAACCTGCCTTCAAAAGTCATTGCACCTCAATGAGTAGAGCATTTTGTTGAACTACTCCCAACCATCGTAGTTGTTGCACCAATGGCCTTGCTCCATCTCTTAGATTAATGTGATGTTGTACTTGTGTCACACCTATGATGTGTTCATAATTAGAAATAAAAAGTGCAGAGTATTTTATCACCACTTCCATGTAGGCTGCCTTCTCCTCAGCTGATAGATCCCTAGCCAACATTTTTTCTAACCCCTCATTCTCGACCTTTGGAAGTTGTTGCGGAATTTCACTACTAGAAGGTCCTTTCAATGTAATCCCCATCACTTCTAGAGGGGCTTTCTTTCTCCTCATTAGAAGACTCAACCTCTATCGTAGATGACCAATCCTACTCCATTCATCAGCGGTGGTCTCCAACACAAGATCCTCATCTAAGCCCTCCTTCATGTTGTAGATAGTGCTCTTCCATTCTTTCTACAGCCCCTTCTGTGGCCTTAGCTCTAAAGCCCCAATCTCCCAATCTTGTCTGGCTTTCATTCCCATTAGCCATGGTTGCTCGAGAATGAATGGATAGTCGTCCCTCTTCACTAGCATTAGATACATGTCAAGCTCCAATTGCACTCCATACACCTTTACCTTGACTTTCTTTATAACTCCCAAACAATTTACTACTACATTGTTAGCCATTTTGGTCCCAAATTTAGTAGTTTCATTTACCTCTAATCCCAAACGGTGCATCAACTTTTTCGTCATGACACAAATCTCTGCACCTCCATCCACATATGTCTTTGATACTTTGTGCCCATTGATTTCAGCTTCCACTAGAGGCACAATATCTATCGTCTTTCTAGCCTCGATTGCATTCACGTGTCTATTCTTCATGGATCTAATGCTTACCATATTTGACCATTGTCACCGCACTGTTGGAGATAGATGTGGTAATTGTGGCCATGAAATTTTTGGCTCTTGATCCCTCACATCAGCAAGCAAATCATAAGCTCTAGTACCTTTACCCATGGAAAAATCATATGGCTCAATGTGTCAGCGTGAGCGAGCCCTCCTCTTTTTATTGCTGCGTGTCTTTACAGCCTTTGAAGACTCTGCCTCTTCTTCCATATTTTCAACCTTCTTTGGTTGTGTAGGCTCCATCCTCTCAATTCTACGGGCTTTCTTCATTGTCATTGCTTCAAACTCTTCTACTTTGGCCTTCCCTTTGATATCACTGTCATCCAAATTGATCATCCTGACATCACAATTCTTTGGTGGCTTGACAGGCAAGGGCGGCACCTCTACAAGTGGTCGAGGATGCTGGAGAACTTGAACCAGCGATGGAGGCCATGGATTTGGTGGAACAAGCCTCTCCCTAGGTGGTGTCACTTGTTGTCCCCTCCTTCTTGGTTGGAACCTATTTCTTGGAAAATGTCTCAAATGAGGGCAAAAGTACATACCATGGCCATGGATTCGGTGGAACAAGCCTCTCCCTAGGTGGTGTCACTTGTTGTCCCCTCCTTGGTTTGAACCTATTTCTTGGAAAATGCCTCAAATGAGGGCAAAAGTACATACCATGGCCAATCTCCCCACAATTATAGTAAACATACTCTCTTTCTTGTCTCCTTGTACCTCGATTGCCTTCATTTGCGAGGGGAGGGGGCCATACTCCTTGCACTAAATTCAACGAAAGGCTTTCAAGTTGATTAGTAATGCGTTGTAGGAGCTCTTGCTATGGGATCTCTGGTTCAGGTGGGGCCTTTGCTATTTCTCTAGGCCTTGACATGGTTGGTAAAACCTGCATGGGCTTAACTCCCCCCTTTAACTGGGCTTGATACTTCAGTTTCCTATATTTTTTCCTAGCATAAGTGATTGATTCTTCATAGGATATGGGAAACTTGCCTTTGACCTTCTCCCTTAGTCTCACTGGATCCACTGTGGAATATGCCTCCTGGCACATACCCCCGGGGTGGGATAACAATTTTCCTCAATTGCTATTAGCTCAATGTGGAGCGAGCAGTGAGATGTAAGCACTTAGGTCGCGAGTGTGCATCCCTTGGGCCTCTTCAATAGGATGATTTTTAAACTTAACCAAATATCTAGAATATCTACGACTAGTCCTAGTGGTCATAAAGTCAATGTCTAGAATAGTTTCAGGTTCAAGTATTTTAGTTTATTCTTCTAACAAAGGAGGGTTTTCATAGACAGGGTATACAAGTAATTGGCCTTTAAAAGGTCCATAAAATCTAGGTGCTAATATGAAAAGTAAACTGATATAAAGTCTAGGTGCTAATATAAAATCTAGGAGGGTTTTCATAGATAGGGTATACAAGTAAACTGATATGAAAAGTATTATGGATTTTCCAATGTTGGGGTAGTTCTAATTCGAATGCATTGTCATTGACCTTGTGAATTGTTTTAAAAGGTCCATAAAATCTAGGTGCTAATTTAACAACAGGATGTTTCTATCTCTCTCAACCTCTCAGCTCCAAAATAGAAGACCAACCTTTGTTGAAAATGTATCTTTCTACTAATGCACATATCCATCCTAATGCTTTGAATTGATTGAAAGTTGTAGAAAATAAGAGTATTCATTTATGCATTAATTATAAATTTTCACTACAAACATTCATGAAGCGTGTTGTTGAAGCTTGACAGATGATTTTTTATGCCGAGAAGTGCTTAAAAATAGCCAAAAATTACGCATTTCAAGGAAAAAATAGACTTCGTCGAAGGTGGCGGTGGCAATAAGTACAATTTTAAGTAGCGAGTCCTTAAAGTGCTAATGTTAATTTTCATGGAAAATCAAACAGTGGTGGCAGATGGTAGAGATGGAGTTTTCCTAGATGCAAAATGACGTCAGGAATCCAACGCAAGTCTCGAATCTCCATTTCAAGGTTGTTTGATTCCCCATTTAATCCCCACAAGGTTCGGGATTGTGAAGTAGCTACTGGATCTGGAAATTGGAAAGAGCGTGATAGACCTAGCTTTTGTAGATTTTGACGTCACGGAACCACCCGTGCAGACTGATCTCGAATCCGATGTCGTTTGCCCCTCCAAAAGTGAAAAAACCACTTGCTAGAAGTGTGAAAGCAAAAGGTATGAACTAGATAATTTGATTAAGAGCTTAAAAGCTCTTAATAAAGAGCTTAACAATCAAGAAGCCACGAATTGAAACGTTTGGGGGGGGGAGGGGCGTCAATTTTTTGCGCCCCATTTTTTCCCCCATTCTTCATCATTTTCTGATCGGTGGAGGCAGGAGGAATCCTCTTGGCCCTGAGATGCTTCTATTCTTCGCCCTCCATCACCACAAATGGATCAAAGGATGATGCACTGAGCAAATAGATAAAAAACCAGTATTTCTCTCTCCTACCTCTCTTTCCTGCATTGCTCCAGTTGTGATCGAATTGCTCCAAGATGAAGAGGAGGCTGAGAAAAGAGGTTCAGTATTGAAGAATGGTTGCTGGTCGGTCTATGGGCTGCCCGAAATAATTATTAAAGAACCCGCAACACGCAAGACACACGGTATGCTCCAATTTTATGAAGAAATTTGCTTGTTTTTATTGTTTCATGGTCCAAATGTTGTTCATATGCGATGAATTTTTGTTTGAACCTTGTTTGCATCATGTTTGAGGGTTGTAACTACAAAAATGCAGAACCCGCAATGATTTAGAGCTGTAATTAATTCTTTAAAACCCTTAAAATGTCATTTTTAATGGAAATTAGTGGTTTTTTTCGATTTTGAGTTGGGAAAAAGGAATGGAAATGGGATAAACTCAGAGAAAATGTTAAGTTTTGGTCAAAATAATAAACCAACACAAATAAATAAGAAAATACCTATTTTTTATGAATAATAAATAGGAAAAAATAGCAAAAATAGAGAAAATTGGGGTTTTCGAGCTCAAAAAATATGGAAAAGTAAGATTTATGTGTGTGAATGTTTGGCGAGGTTAAGTATGAGGTCAAGCCTTAGTTTGGCCTTGTCCTTTGTGTTATAGTACGTGTTTATTATTTTTTACATACAAAAATGATACAAAACAACCATTTACACCTATGCAACGTACCAGCACCTAAACGGTGAAGGGGGGATGAAGTTTGTGCGACGATCTAATTCCTGAGAAGATACAAATTCTGATTTTCCTCTTTTTGCATAGCATTTAGGGATCGTTCCATAATTAAATATAGGCGACTAGTAGCATTTGGAAGTTTCGGTGCTAGTCCCTAAAGCAACGTAGCACGTAACACTTAGTTTAAATTCATGAAAGGGATGTTTTTTGCACCTCACATAGCTATTTTTTTAATCATAAAATGGTTGTGCACAATCGTCATACACCTTGCATCAAGCATGCCATGTGGTATCTCCTGGAATGCATTGCAATTGATTGATAAACTTTGACCAACACTGAGAGGATAGGAAACCTAAGTCGTAGGTTAGACGGGCGCTTCCATTGGGAAAAGTTTTGTGAGGCAAATCAAAATCTCTTGGAATGCTGAATTATGAAAGAGTGGAGTTTGTGCGAATGTTATATGTGCTAGCGACGCATCTTGGGGCTAATCCCCGAGGTGTAGGAGAGTCGCAGTGGAGCTGCGACAATGAACCAAGAGGTGCTTCCCTATGTGTGTATTATGAGGCATTATGCCTATATGTTATGGGATCTCCCTCTGAGGAGAAGGGAAGATGAACGTTGGACTACATATTGGATACAAACATAAAATCTTCATAAGCATTTAGTGCAAAGTGAGTTTTAGATGCTCCTGGACCGCGAGACCATGTGGTGGGGTTGTCTGTGGTATGCATGAGGTCCGGCTAGTGCCATAGCTAGTGCCGGCCCATTTTAGGTCCCATCACTGGTGCGTCTACTGGGAGCTACCTATAAGTGGCGGTTTTTGAAATCTAGGTTGTAAAGGGACCTAAGTTTATAATTTCCATTAGGAATATGCTAAGCTAACCATGAAATGGGGTTTGATGGAAAACCTTGGCTTTCCCTATACAAAACTTAGTGATGGACTTAGTTAGTTATGTAGAGAATGAGTCCTCTACAGAAGATAATTTAGGTGATGAGAAGAGTAGCCAGTTAGTGGTTATCCCATCCTCTAATGCAATGCCATGGGCTGAGGTTTGCCTTGGTGTGGTCTCTACCCAAGAGAAATCATGTATAACCATCCATCAACGTAGAGGGCATGGAATAAGTATGTTGGAAGCTATGGCTGTCATGGCATCAATAAGTGATTATGCTAAAGCCGTAGTGCCATGGGAAAAATTTGGCACACAGTGGAGTGCAGTTATGGCTGAAACATCCCATGTGGTGGGGCATCGTGCCAAATTTTTAAGTATCACAAGGATGTTAGAAGCCCTAGATGTAAAGGGAAAATCGTTGCTTAAAAGATATGGCCCCCAGGTCCTAGGTGCTAAGGATAAGTTTGCTTTTGATGAGGGGTAGAAGCTCCTAGATAAAGCCATCATGGAACTGCCTAGGAAGGGGCAAGATATGGAAGATCCTCTAAGAAAGGATCGGAATGACATGCTAAGAGCTATAGGTTTCCCTAGACCACTTTATGAGTTGGTAGAAAGGGAGATTACAGATAATATTAACCTCCCTACACCAGTAAAGCTGGAAATGGAAGAGGTTGGAGATCCTAAGGCACTACGGTTAGGCCATGATTACGAGGATTTTAATGGCCCAGTGCTGATCCCGAAGGAAAGGACTAAATGCCCTCCTCCTTATAGGGATCTCCTAGTGTTTCATGGGCTGGTTAATGAGGATTCGATGGTGCATTTACGAGAATACGGCCTAACTTACCTTGCAAGTGGGTTCAATGATATTTATTGAATGCTCATATTCTCAAGTAGCCTAAAGGGAGAGGCTAGAAAATGGTATTGGAGTCTCCCAAGGGGGTCTATTGAATCCTTTGAGGAGTTGAGTGATCGATTTTTAGATGAATATGAGAAGAAGGTGCCTATGAACCAAGTTTTAGGGCAGTTGATGCAGATTAGGCAAGAGTTCTATCCTTCTGTTAAAGAATATGCTAGAGCCTTTGATGATATTTTGAGGCTTTGGCCAAGAAGAGCTATTGCATTGCCAGATGATGTGCTATGTGAGCTCTTTTTGAGTGGCTTAGAGATTAACATGCAAATCAAAGTGGGAATGCAGAATCCTAAGTCATTAAGGGAAGCAAAGATGCATGCCATTGATTATGAGGGACATATTTAGAGATGTCGGGAAAACTTTTGGAGTTTTCCCCACTCAGTACAAGTGCATCCTAGCTTCCAACCATTTCTACAAGGAGACAGCTCACTTGTTGATACCAAGGCAGCCTATGAGAGGAACCTTGGTAGCCAAAATCTCCAAGCAAAAAATGGCAATAGTAGGGATAATATACCCCCTGGGGATAAAAAGATTCCAAGCCCAGTAAGCCCCATCAAGGCTTGCAACACTTCCATGAGAGGTAGTTGTGACGGTGGAATTGATAGAACCATTAGGTCTACAAGCTTAGATGAGCATTTTATGGGTGGTTCTAGTTGTGCTCCTAGTAAGGCTCTTGAGAGACCTTTCCAATTTATAGATGAATCATGCTTTTGAGTAGATGCTATTCCTTTTAGTAAAAGCATGGTTCCTATGGCTAAGCAGTTGTTGCAGAGTGGACAAGGGCAAGTAAAGACATCTCATGTAAAGAAGATGCGGCATGCCAAAGGTACACATGTACTAAATAGAAGCCATAAGGCTGTGAGGCCATCTGGTAATGGTGATAAATCCATAGTGAGTCCATTGGACCAATGTGGGAAGATGAGGCAGTCTAAGAATATGATAAGGAATATGAGATGGGTTTGGAAGCCCAAAATCCCTAAAGATACTGTTGGTGTGTTAGATGAAGGGCCAGGAATTGCATGTGGACATGCTTTGATGGATTCCCAAGAGGATGCGACTAAAGGCCATAATGCGACATCTGACAATAGGAACTGCCGCCCTGAGATACATCTATGTGATGGGTCTAGGCTTGAAGCTCTATCTAGTTTGGATTGTATCATTGACATATATAGTGGTCCAATTAGAGAAGGGTTGAATGATCATAAATCCATGATTCTCCCTGTAGGAGGAGTTACTGGAAAGTTGGGACAAGCAATCCGTTTGAATGATGACCAAGGGGATGAGATAAATGAACCTTATGATGTCATTCATTCAGCTCATAGTACCCAAGAAGAGATGGCCATTATTACTGAGATATCAGTAGAAAGACTTGGGCTAGTGGATCTACAAAGGGTGTAGATCAAGCTTTTAGCTGACTCGCATGAGGAGCATGAGGCTAGTCCTCCTATTTTATGCTATCCTTGGTATCCTGATTAGTTTGATAGGATGTGATGTATATGCCAAGGAGATCATATATTGCATGGATTAGAATGAACTATCCATTTTAGGCCAAGAGAGCCCTATTTTTCCCGTTGTAATGGAGCATAATTGTGTATATTTGTCTTCTTCCAAGGAGGGATCTCTATGAGCTGGTTTGTTTGTTTCATTAGGCAAAGAGGGCCAGTAGCTTTAAGTAGTTAATGTCTGATTTCTTTAGGCCAAGAGGGCCAGTTGTTTGTTTAGTATGCGTGCAGTTAATGGTTTCTTGTTTTAGTCCTATGCTAGACAGGTTCAAAGAAGCGCTTGGAAGGAGCCTTTGTCATGTGGAAGCTTCTTGTGGCCCTATCTAGGTGATATCCCTCCTTTACGAGTGCATGTTCTTTCATGTTATATGTATCTGTGTACTTGAAGGGGGTTTTCTTTCTTGTTGGGGACTGGCAATCGAGGCATGAAGGCTTAGGTTTAGGTTAGGTATGTTTGAGGAGGTCTGAGTAGTCCTTGCCTCCTGCAAGGCATTGTCAAGCATTGAAAGACCTATTTTAGAAGGCAGTTCTAGTGACCCTGTTCTGCTGACTTGCTAGGCGGCCGTTCTAGGAGTTCCTATTAGTTGTGAGGCAGTTAGAGAAGCCTACTAAAATAATGATGGAAAGAGACAAAACCCTAAAGATCTAAAAAATGATATATGAATATACGGAGGTGTATAAAAAGGGGTTTTAACCCCTATAAAAATAGAAAAGGAAAGAAAAAAAAATCATTGAGCTGTTGTTTATCACCTTGCAAAGGCCTGGTAGGTTCCTGGGGATGAGACAAGATCCGGGGCCGATGCCTTGTCTTCCTAGGGGTGGCACCTAGTAGAAAAATAAAGAATATAATAAGGTTGGAGCGAAAATAAAAGTGAGTGTTAGAAAAGAATTCAGTGTTTCCTTGCGAGGGCTTGGTAGGTTCTTGGGTACCGAGACAAGACCTAAGGCCAATGCCCTATTCTCCCTGGGTCACTACGCTCAGCTCCCTCCTTTTTACACGCCTGAGTATGGACAATCAGACGCTAAAAGGGAAAAACTGTGCTTTAAAAAAAAAACCTTTTGATTAGGCTATAGGAGTCCTCGCCTAGGAGGAGCTCCTAGTTAAGTTGTCTATAGTTAGGTAGGTAGTTCAGACCACCACTTAGGGTGACCTCTTTGATAGTTCTTTTTAGTTTGGTCGTGTTGGAGCAGTTGGTTAGTGACTAGCTTCGAGCCTTCTATCAGATTATGCTAGGCCTACTCCTCATGGATTTCGTGCCTTGCTTTTATCAAGGGGGTAGGGTATGAGCTATGATGTGTTGTGTTATGTATTTTTTACATCATCTTGATGCTTCTTTTTGTTGTTTATGTGCAGATCTATTCATGGGATTCGACGGGTTGAGTCGCCCTATCCCGTGGTTGCCAATGACAGATGATTTTTGATGCCGAGAAGTGCTTAAAAATAGCCAAAAATTATGCATTTTAGGGGAAAAATAGACTTTGTTGAAGGTGGCAGTGGCAATCAGTACGATTTTAAGCGGCAAGTCCCTAAAGCACTAATGCTAATTTTTATGGGAAATCAAATGGTGGCGGATGGCCGAGCTAGAATTATCCTAGATACAAAATTTTGTGAAGTAGCTACTAGATTTGGAAGCCAAGAAGAGCGTGATGGGGCCCAACTTTGTAGATTTCAACGTCACGGAACTACTCGTTCAGACGGATCTTGAATCCGATGTCGTTTGCCCCTCCAAAAGCGAAAAAACCACTTGCTGGAAGAAGTGTGAAAGCAAGAGGCATGAACTAGATAATTTGATTAAGAGCTTAAAAGATCTTAACAAAGAGCTTAACAATCAAGATGCCATGAATTGAAACGTTGGGGGGGGGGGGGGGGAGGGAGCAGTTTTTTGCGCCCCATTTTTTCCCCCATTCTTCATCATTTTCTGATCGGTGGAGGAAGGAGGAATCCTCTTGGCCCTGAGATGCTTCTATCCTTCACCCTCCATTGCCACAAACGGATCAAGGAATGATGCACTAAGCAAAGAGATAAAAAACCAGTATTTCTCTCTCCTCCCTCTCTCTCTTGCATAGAGGCAATTCATGTGCAAGAAATCAAGAAAGAAGAAGAGGGGCTAAAGGATGCTTGTCTGGCTGTGATCGGATTGCTCCAAGATGAAGAGGAAGCTGAGGAAAGAGGTTCAGCATTGAAGAACGATTGCTGGTTGGTCTATGGGCTGCCCGGAATAATTATTAAAAAACCCGCAGCACGCAAGACACGCGGTATGCTCCAATTTTATGAAGAAATTTGCTTGTTTTTGTTGTTTCATGGTCCAAATGTTGTTCATATGCGATGAATTTTTGTTTGAACCTTGTTTGCATCATGTTTGCGGGCTGTAACTACAAAAATGTAGAATCAATAATGATTTAGAAACATTATTAATTCTTTAAAACCCACAAAATGTCATTTTTAATAGAAATTAGTGGTTTTTTTCAATTTTGAGTTGGGAAAAAGGAATGAAAATGGGATAAACTCAGATTAAATATTAAGTTTCAGTCAAAATAATAAGACAACATAAATAAATAAGAAAATACCTATTTTCCACGAATAGTAAATAGGAAAAATAGCAAAAAATAGAGAAAATTGGAATTTTCGTGCTTAAAAAATATGGAAAAATAAGATTTATGTGTGTGAATGTTTGGCGAGGTTAAAGTATGAGGTCAAGCCTCATTTTGGCCTCGTTATTTGTGTTATAGTATGTGTTTATTATATTTTACATACAAAAATGATATAAAATAACCATTTACACCTATGCAACGCAACAACACCTAAACGGTGAGGGAGGGAGGAAGTTTGTGCGATGATCTAATTGCTGAAAAGATACAAATTTTTATTTTACTCTTTTTGCATAGCATTTAGGGATCGTTCCATAATTAAATATAGGCGACTAGTAGCACGGAAGTTCCGGTGCTAGTCCCTAAAGCAGCGTAGCACGTAACACTTAGTTAAAATTCATGTGATACACAACAATTACTCATAATGCAAACATCACACAAATAAATTTTCATCCAATAAGAACATAATTATCATCATAAACAATAAAAAATCCTTCATTTTCTTCATAAAAATGGTTATACCGTGTTTTTACGTAACCTAAGACACCTTGAATGACGTCATAACCAGTAGAGGAGCCTCCATTGTTCTCAATCCAATGTTGTACTTCAATCTTCAACATCTCCATCAATCTTTATCACCATTGCTTTCATTCTCCCTCTTAAATCATAAAATGGTTGTGCACAATTGTCATACACCTTACATCAAGCATGCCACGTGGTATCTCCTGGAATGCATTGCAATTGATTGATAAACTTTGACCAACATTGAGAGGATAGGAAACCTAAGTCGTAGGTTAGACGGGCACTTCCGTTGGGGAAAGTTTTGTGAGGCAAATCAAAATCTCCTGGAATGCTGAATTATGAAAGAGTGGAGTTTGTGCGAATGTTATATGTGTTAGCGATGTATCTTGGGGCTAATTCTCGAGGTGTAGGAGAGTTGCAGTGGAGCTACGGCAATCAGCCGAGAGGTGCTTCTCTATGTGTGTATTATGAGGCATTATGCCTATATGTTATGGGATCTCCCTCTGAGGAGAAGGAAATATGAACGTTGGGCTACACTTTAGACACTTCTGGCCCGTGAGGCCGTGTGGTGGGGTTGTTTGTGGTATGCATGAGGTCCAGCTAGTGCTATTGCCAGTGTTGGCCCATTTTAGGTCCCATCAAAGCTCTTGCCTCTTAAATCCCACCATTCGAGAGATGTGAAAGATTTGCTCACCAGATTAGCCTAGCTTTGGTGTGGCCATCATCAACCTTATAAAGTTCATAGGCTTCGATAGCTACCTTCTCAGTTACTTTGAGCCTTTTTGCTAGTAGTAGTTGAAGCGCATCACTATATGTAGCCTCTAGCCAATAGCGCACACCATTTATGTGTAACTCCCCCTCCAAAAACTTGTTAATCCCCGAATTTGAAAGCGCATTCACCACTTGAAGACGAGGCTCCTCAGGGAGTGTCTTTACACCACATACGTACCATTTTCCGATAAAGATTCTTCTTCTCTTGAGCTTCTTTTGGAGACCGTAGTGATACTCTTGAGCAATGAATCCCTTGAATAGGGTTTGATGAAGATTCCTCCTTATTGATTCCTTGACAAACACTCGTTAAAGAAAAAGACAACTCCTTAGATGTTTTTTCCTTCATAGAAATTGTAGAGTGTAGCTTGAGAACTCCTTAGCAAGGGCACTAAAAATGAGAGCTGAAAAGATAAATGGGTTGCCTCTTACCCACCTAGCCTCCAATCCTCACTAAGAGAGCTAAAGAGGGGCACCACCTAGCCAAAGGAAGGATGGGCTAGGACATTCATTTTCTCAAAGAGAATGGAAAGAACCAAAAACACAACTTCACGAGAGAGAATTTGTAGCCAATCTTAATGGAAATTAAGATGATGGAAGGTTAAGAGAGGTGATGACTCCTAAATACTCCCATGAACGCATATATAACATGAGAAAATGAGGATTCCCCACCAATAGAGCATATGGCAAGTCTTACTTAATAAGTTTAAGTATGAATGTAGAGGGAGAATTAGAAGAGAGTACATATGATTTAGACAACATATTAGAATATGAGAGAGAGAGAGAGAGAGAGAGAGAGAGAGAGAGAGAGAGAGAGAGAAGAGGAGAAGAGGTAGAGGAAGCTTGCCATTATGCTACATAATAAAAAAGACTCACTCATAGCTTACCCCAAAGAGACGGACTAGCATGAGGGTATTCTATAGTGCTCTCATGTGCTTGTCATTCTCATTGTATTTCTTTACATCTCCATGGGCTCCTTATATATCCTCCATGAGGGATTAGATTAAGCTAATATTTTTTATTAATATAATCCTAGATGATGTATGGCATCTTTGAAAATATGGAGAATAGTGGATGGGACAAGTTCCCACCTTGGTCATCATGCAAGAAGCCAAGGGTGGTGGTAGTAGACAAGCTAGAGAAAGGGAGCTAGATTACAAGAGGTGGGTGTCCAAAGCACATTATTATAATATATTTACAAGAAGGATAAAATGGGAAGCTGATGTGGTGAAAGAGATAACAAAATTGCATGTAGCTAGCAGTCTGCACCTTCATAACTTCAAATCAGTGAAGAATTTGAAAAAAGTTTCGTTGGCAACTTTGTAGACAGGTCGAAACCAATCGGATCACACATGATCTTTCTTGAAGTTCGCTTTCCTTTGGGATTTATTGAAATTTAAAAAATAGCTTCCAAAAGCTGCTTTGACTTTAGTTTCTCATATATATATAAATACATATAAGTATGTGATAGAGGGGGTCCATGCTTGTAAGCTTTTGTGTAAGATCCAAATGACACCATGATGTGGATATTGACTTGTGTACAAGGGTGAGTTGTCCTCTAATGATGATGATAGATTCCAAATGTTGGTGATGCAGGTGAAACCCACGTGTAGTTGGAGGTTAGTCCTTTGAAAAAAACTATGCACTCACTCAAACCCTAGGTGCAATCCATTTCCATAACCCATCCCTTTTACCCTTTACATTGACATCCCTCCTAAGAACTTGTTCTCCCACTTGCTAGAGTTATCATAATCGAGAAGCAATAACGTAGCATACCTAGTGCTTGAAGAGTAAACCCAAAGTGATATGGTAAGGCTCTTGATAAAGTTTGGCCAAATTTTGTTGTAGAAATTCGGTTTGTAAAAAACTCGAATCAGTAGGTTTATTGGGTACAACCATCCATTTTTGTCTACCACACCCCTCAATGTAAGAATCAACTTGAAGGGTTATATGCAAAGCAGAGCTTTCTTAAACAAACCTCTCAAGCCTCCTCCGCCCCGCAGCTTGGCCCCTCCCCATGAGCAAGATGCTACTTAACGTGCTACCTTGTAATTTAAAAAAAAAGAAAATGAAAAAGAAAATAAAAGAAAAAAAGAGCAAAGAAGTGAAAAAGGAAAGAAATGAAAAATGAAATCCTTGCATTTGTACTCTATGAGTGTCACAATCACTACACCTAGGGATCATCCTAGCCCCTACCCCACTTCACAACTTAGGGCATTTCAAGGGTAGGATGTTTAAATAGACTTCTCTCCCTATGTCACACATAGCACCTCCCTTTACACGAACAAGGTCCTCAAGTGTGGGACAACACCTTAGGCAAACCCATATCCTAGTTCCACCATCACTTGCATAATGTATTGCACAGTAAGGTAGACACCCCCTAGGAAGTACACTCATTCTTCTTTTCAAGTACATTGTGTAGTGGTGCAGCAAGCCAACAATTGTGGAGGCCTTCTTCAACCACCAATATATCTTCGATAATAGTATACTTAAAAAGTATTCACAAAGTGTCTCCAACATGACCAACCTCCCTAAAGGCTCCAACAACTATTCCACACCAATCCTCAACATCTTCATCCCATACCATCAAGTGCCATGGGACTAGCACTCAACTACTAGGAGGGGGATAATGTTAACCCTTAGAAGACCGAGATTGAAAAAATCGGTAAAATCAAAAGCAAAAGATAGTCCCGAGGCAAGAGGAAGATGGAGGACAAAGGCATACTAAGGAAAATCTAAAGACACAAAGTGCATGAAAAAATTATAAATGTAAGAGGAAGGTGCACAAGAATAAGCACACCTTAATATTTTTGCAAGAAGAGCATTAGGCACATTGTAACTTATTTTGTAAAAGAGGGCCGGGCCATATAAGTTGTAACAAATAAGAGGCACGTGTTAAGAACATACTAATAGGAAGGATGAGGAAAAAGAGTGGAGGACCAAAAAGGGGATGGCTGCCCAAGGAGTGTTAGAAGATGCGGATCTAGAGCATGACAGAAGCTATGGCGGATGAAAGATAAAAACCAAACTCATGATGACATGGACAAGTAGAGACAAACTATTACACAAGTGAATTAGGTTCCAAGATGGAAGCTTTGACTCATAAACACAATCTTGTGTAGGACTGACAATGGCAAGACACTTAATTGAAAGTACAAAGCATCATGACATTGTATTCATTCCATATAAAAGTGATAGTCAAGTACAATGCTTTATAGAAGTTTGGTTGTTCCACTCTCCTCATGTGCATTAGGGATTTAGTATAGCTCTTCCTAGAGCATACATCATTTGTCTATTTCTCAACACCCCCCCTCAAATGATGGGTCCCTACACTTGCTGGCTTTTGCCCCCCCTACATGATAACATGGCTCGGGAGACTAGGTCATAGGCAGCCTAGTCAAGTTGAAGCTTGAGACTTTACATTTTTGGCAAGGATTTTTATGAAGAAAATCCACTATGGGAACATAGTCCTTAGAACAATATGCTAGAGTTGTTGATGGTTGCGGAAGCATCTTCTTCTTCTTCTTCTTCTTCTTCTTCATTCATGAATTGACCTTGTTGGTGGTCATTCTGCATCTAATGTGCTCTTTTCTTGTGAAAACATTCACTGGCAATATGGCTAGTCTTACCACAATAATGACATTACATCTGACTTCTATTGTCGATGTTGAATCCCCACGACCTCTTCCTTTGGGTCTAGTAGCTCCTTTGGTGTATAGGATATTTTCCCTTGAGCTAGTCTCTTTTACATCTTTGCTTTTAAATTTGCTTTCTCCATCAAGCAGTGAGTGCTCAATGCCTTTGAGTGAAAGATTGGGAACATTACTTAGGGTGGACACAAGGTTCTCATATGGATCCTTGTTTACACTTGCAAGCAGTACAATTAGTACTTCATCTTCATTAATATTCTTCTTAAGAGTTGCAAGTTGGGTTCTTAGGCTCTTGAACTTGTTAATGTGTGTGGTTATAGAGGCATTGTCTTTGATATCTAGTTTATAAAACTGCATGAGTAATTTTACTTTTGAATTCTTTGCTTGGGTACTAAACATCCTGTCAAGTTCCTCCCAACCAGTTCTAGCATCTCTAATGCCAGAGATATGATGTAGCACATCATCACTTAGTCCTCAGGCAATGATGCCTGGTGCCTTGTTATTCATCTTCTTCCATTCTTTGGTTTTGAGTTGATCTTCGTCAATGAACCCATCTTCATCATCTTCCTTCTTGCTATTTGCATCATCTTTGAATAGGTCCCACAAGTCCTTTTGCATAAGGTGATACATGGTCTTCTCCTTCCAGGTATGAAAACCATTAAATTTAGCTATTTGATCAAGCTCTGCCATGTTGACAAGCTTCAATTAACCAACAAAAATGTTTTATTTTAATGTGTCAAGGGACACAAGAAGATCAGTGTCGGATTGACACTAGTTGAGTAATAATGGATACTAGTCGGTACTTGATCTAATTTCTCTCACGAACTTTGTGGATGACTTCTGAACTTCCTCGAGCACTTCTAGAACTGTAATGAACTTCAGAGAGTGTTGCTCGATGATTAAAATCATTGTTGATAACTTCAATGTGAGAGGAAACAATGAAAAATGTCAAACTTTGAAGTTGCCCACTGGGATGACAGTTAGGGTTTCACTGATTGTGATGGATAGAGAGAGAATTTTGGGAAGCCCTTTTAGCTTAAGAATTCCCACTTGGTGTTGGACTTAAAGCTCATCTTTCTATCTTTGTTATGACTGTACCCGACCCTTGAGTTGCCTAGCTGTACTACATGATGCGGACATTAAATAAGTTGGTGCTTAGGACTTAGTTGTTTGGTGTGAATGGTCCTTGAAACCTTAGGTTGTAAACAATCATTTCAGTTATGTGTTAATGATAATGGAAGATATGAGTGAGAGCTCTCAGCTCCTCATTGTGTTAGCTCCAACCCTTCTCTAACTTTAAAACATGGTATCAAAGCACCCATGACTGGGCTCTGTGGAATGCATGCAGGAAGAAGACCTGAAGAATGAAGTGCTAATGTTTACAGAGTGAAAGGGCTAACTGCCATTGACTGTCATTGTCTATGATACAAGGTATGCATTGTGGTATCCTACTTTCCATTGGTTAAGAAGCATTTGTGACTTTGTTGGAGCCTCTGGGAGTGCATGCGGGAAGAAGACCTGAAGAATGAAGTGCTAATGTTTACAGAGTGAAAGGGCTAACTGCCATTGACTATCATTGTCTATGATACAAGGTATGCATTGTGGTATCCTACTTTCCATTGGTTAAGAAGCATTTGTGACTTTGTTGGAGCCTTTGGGAGGCCTTATTGAGCATCATAAAGTGTACATTTGCAATCATCTAGACCATGATCAATTGCTGTAAATAGATTCAACAAATAGTGTGTTTGTGCATGCTGATCAGGCTGAAGGCATTGGCTGCATACTAAGGCACAAAGCATCATATGAGTTATATTGAGCATGCATCTACTTCTTGGAAGGTAGTTAATGGTCTTTGGATGCTACAACTTGTGGATAAGCTTATCTATGAGCTGTGATAGTTGAATGCAGATCGAAAAATAGTCCATGCTTGCTGTGAACAGTGACAAGGCAACACATACATGACTCTTATTGATGCACCAAAGCTATATGACATGTACTTTGGCTACAACTGAAGCTTGGCCATACATTGGAAGTCATATGTATTGGTTTGAATGTCTTGGAGTTGAAGATTATTGATCAAATGCACTTAGATCTGAAGCATTTTACTTGGCTGAAAACTATCAAATTTGTGGGCTACATGTATCTCTTGACTCTTGAAGAGAATTAGATGACTTTGGTTAGCTCCAGGTACTTGATGACTTGAGTTTTGTCTGTCAAATGCATTGAGCAATGAGAAGGGAGTTGATGCAAATGTCTGGAGCTGAAGCAAACAGTTTGCCATGGTCTTGAATGTCAGTGGATAGTGAATGAACAGTAAATGCTTTGTATGCCACTGCATCTCGGAACACAGGACACTCTTGGATGCTATCAGGTTCATGTATTGACTCCCATGTATGGTGGCATATGCATGTGACACTATGAGAAGTTTTGTGGACTAAAATACATTATGATTGGCTAGTCTTGGCTGACTGAAATTTGCAGGTAGAATATTCTGCACTTGTACTTGCAGTACATGATGTAGTCAGTGTTAGACTGGCATGTCTGGAACCCCATACGCAGAGATAGATCTGTGAACTGCTATAAGTGTTCTTGGGGCACTTACCCTCTGTGTTGAGCTCAAAGAGAAGCTGTTCTTTACTGTTATTTTTAAGCCTATAGACTGCTTGTCTATACATGAATAGGTTGCCCAAATACATGCTGGTTTTGCATTGACTGCAGTCTGTACATGCAGACTGCAATACCTAGGTGATTGTCAAGTGTTAGGAGGTATATGTGCCATTGTTTTTCAGGCTAAAATACTGACTGTTTGAGCACACAGAGTGCTAAAAACTGTCATCAATATTTGTAGGCTAAAACTGAATTGTTATGGAGATTTTGGCTTTGTAGGTAGTCAGGCGAAGCATATGACATGGCAAATGCTGATAGGAGTGACAATATTACCTAGATTGTGGGGGAGAAATTGGACAGCCATAATTATGCCATATGGAAGTTCCTCATGGAGAACTTCTTAATCAGGAAAGAATATTGGGAGTTGGTGACTGGAGTAGAAGCCAAACCGAAAGTCCGAAAGAGACCTACAGCTAATCAAATACGACTACACTAAGCTTGGACAGAAAGAGCTCATAGGGTGTTGCACTGGTTGTCTCTATGTATATCAGATGCCATGGTAATATAGATAATGAGCTGCAACTCTCCTAAGGTTTCTTGGGACATCTTAGTCAAGTACTATGGCAGGACCACAAGTGTCAGAAAGATCGTGTTAAAGCAAAAATTGAACAACAAGGAGAGAAAGAGCAGATCTATACATGATTATGTGACGGAGATCAAGACCATTGCAGATCAGCTGGCATCTGTTGGATCACAGGTGAAGACATGGTTGCTATGACTTTGAATGGCTTGGGGTCTAAGTATAAGTCTTTTGATACTTCTATGTCTGTGTGGGCTGAAATGCCTGATTTCAATGAGCTGGTTGCATTGCTTATCCATGAGGAGGTTAAATTTGACTTGGCTACATGGTCAAATAGTTCCAAAAGCAAGGATGGAGTCTTTTATTCCAATCAATGCGGTCGTGGTAGAGGCTATGGTTCTAGCAAAGGAGGCCAACAAAATGCATCCTATGGCGATAACAACTAGCAGGTATCGAATGTAAGAGGTGGTGGAAACTTTAGAGGCAGGGGGAGATCTAGCCCTAGAGGCAAAGGCTCCTGGCACAGTAGTAGCGTCCATCTGACAATCCAAATAAGGATAATGATTGTCATTATTGCGAGAAGTATGGTCACATTGCCAAGGACTTCTAGAAGAAGCAGGGCAATCATAAGGGCAAACATCATGGACATTTTGCTACCTCTAGTCAGGCAGATGATGCTTCAAGAGATAGATTGTTTGCCATGCAGTATGTGAAAGATAGGGCTGTTGAAAAATCCACTGATGATGCAGTATGGTACATTGATTCAGGGGCATCGAACCACATGACCCCTTGTGGTGATTGGTTCACTGACATGGTAGCTGAAAGACATGGCTATGTATGCACAGGTGATGACACACATCATAGCATTGAGCATAAAGGCAAAGTGCCTCTTGTGGTTCATGATGGCAGAAATAAAAATTTGCATGATGTACTGCATGTCCCATCGATAACAAAGAACTTACTATCAGTTGAGCAAAACTTGAAGGTTAGGTTCAATAAGCATGGATGCTTTATTGAAGAGTTTGGAAATGGATGCAAGTTGATTGCTTGTGGTCACAGGAATGGCAGAATATTTACTCTTGATGTCACTTTGCCAGATATGAATTCAGCTATGTTTGACCATGGTTCTAGCATTGTTAGAGATTTGGAAATTTGGCATAAGAGAGTGGGACATGTGAATTTTCAAAGGCTGCAAATTATACAGAAAAAGCAGCTTGTTATAGGTTTACCAGCCATTGCAGTTAGTGCACTTTGATATCTGGGGGACCAGCCCATAATGCATCTATGGAAGGCTCAAAGTACTCTGTGACGTTCATTGATGATTACAATTGCTATGCTTGGGTCTATATTTTGTAGATAAAGGATGAGGTGTTTGCTGCTTTTTAGTAGTTTAAAAAGCAAGTTGAAAAGGAATTTGATTGCTATATCTCTTACTTGAGATCAGACAACGGTGGGGAGTATGTGTCAAATGAGTTTGACAATTTTCTGGCTAAAAATGGCATACGTAGGCAACTTACCTGTAGCTATACTCCATAGTAGAATGGAGTGGCTGAACGTAAGAACATGGTATTGATTGAAGCTGCTTGTGCCATGATGAACAAGAAGAAGATGCCGCTCTATTATTGGGTTGAGGCTGTTATGACAGCCATGTATATCTTGAATCGGACTCCCACTGCATGTTGAGATGACAAGCTCAACACATGCGGACATTAATGATGGACCACCTAGTTAGATGGGTCCATAGGTCTACACTTAGCATGTCAGTGGTCATTATGACTCTCACATGGCCACTGACTCATTACTTATTATATTCAGGTTGTTACACCTATTTAGAGTTGGCATAGTTATAGCGCTAGTCGACTAGTGTAGTTAGTTATGCATTGTTTGACTTAGTAGGCCACTTTCCTTTATGTTGTATCTTATCTATACTTTGTGTACATTGTAAAGTGTGAGGAAGAAGAAGAAAAAACCAGCAAGAAAACGTTTTGGCCTCCATCTCTCTTCTTGTCTCTTGAGTGAGCTTCTCCTTGTGCATTCTGTGTGTGTTCGGGGCAGCATCTTGAGCAAGTCCCCCCACCACGCGATGTCAAGATTGTGGGAGAGAAGGAAGGAGTCTCACTTGTAGCTTTCTTTCTTGCACAATGGGGGAATACACACACAGGTGGAGGCTGAAAACAATTTTCCTCTTCTTAGTTGTGTAAGCCAAAGAACTCTCGTACAAAAAAAATAGAAGAACCCTATATGTGGGTCTCAAACCAAACTCAACTAAATAAGGTGTCATACTAACTGAGCCACAAACTAGAGTAGATAAGGATAGCTATCATCTAGCTATTATTCATGGGCGGTGTACCAACCGCATCTGCAGCTAACAAGTCGGTGACATAAATACACAACGGTCACCCTGGCATATCACAAGTGGAGCTCGATATCTCAACACTCCCCCTCGAGCTCAATCCCAATTCCTGCACACCAAGCAGGTCTTTGAACTTGCGCAGCTTCTCTGTGCCCAATGCCTTCGTGAATATGTCAGCTACCTGATCCTCTATGCTGACATAAACTAGATCAAAAAGACCTAGTTAAACCCTCTCCCGCACGTAGTGATAATGCACCTCAATGTGCTTTGTTCTAGCATGATAGACTGGGTTATTTGCCAAGTGTATACTGCTCATGTTGTCACAATAAATGACAAGTGGCCCATCTGTAGGCTGATGCATATCATAAAGTAGCTTATGCAACCAAGCTACCTCACATGCAGCCATTACTGCACCCCTGTACTCAGCCTCTGTGCTCGACAAGGCAACTGTAGGTTGTTTCTTACTGCTCCAAGTGACTGCAGCACTCCCAAAAGAGAACACATATTCACTGGTAGATCGTCTATCTGAAATACTACCAGCCCAATCAGCATCAGTGTATCCATGCAACTGTATCTGAACCCCAGTCTCATAAAATAGTCCATACTGCAATGTGGACTTCACATACCTGAGTATGCGTCTAGCCACATCCAAATGTGGTTTCCTTGGAGCCTGCATAAACTGACTTACCAATCCAACAGCATAGTTCAAATCTGACCTGGTAATAGTCATATAAATCAAACTTTCTACTATGCGTCTGTACATAGTGGGGTCTTCCAGAAGCTCACTTGCATCTGCGCTCAGCTTCACATTCTGCTCCAAAGGAACTGAAATAGGCTTACAGCATGTCATCCCATATTTGGACAGCATGTCCAATCCATACTGCCTCTGCAAGAGCCGTATCCCACTTGGTGATCTAATCACCTCAATGCCCAAGAAATAACACAGCTCTCCCAAATCCTTCATCTCAAACTTGTGCTTCAATAGCATTTTCACATGAAGGATATCTTCATCACTATCACCTATGATAATCAAATCATCAACATAAATGACAAGCAGCATAATACCTTTCTCTGTTTTTCTCACATAAAGTGAGAAATCTGCCTTGGAAATCTGAAAGCCAATAGTGACAAGATACTGTCCTATCTTGTCAGACCATGCTCTAGGTGCTTGCTTCAAGCCATACAAGGCTTTCTTCAACCTGCAAACAAACTTAGGATGAACAGCATGCACATAACCTGGTGGCTGCTCCATATAGACCTCTTCTTGCAAATCACCATGCAAGAAGGCATTCTTTACATCCATCTGATGTAAAGACCATCCCTTTGATGCAGCCATAGCAATGACTGCTCTTACGGTTGCCATCCTTGCAACCGGACTAAATGTTTCTTCATAATCAATGTCATATGTTTGTGCATACCCCTTGACTACTAATCTTGCCTTGTGTCTGTTCACAAAACCATCTGTATTGTGCTTCACCTTATAAACCCACTTACAACCAATTTCATTCTTATCTTTAGGAAAAGGTACCAATTCCCATGTAGCATTTTCTTCCAAGGCATCCATTTCTTCATCCATGGCTTTCTCCCATTTTTATTTTCCCATGGCTTGCTCAAAAGAAGTGGGGTCTGGTTCCTGTATCACTTTGACCATGTAGGTATAGTGAATGGCTGTAAATCCATCATATTTCAGCCTATCCACAGGATACCTAGCTCTAGTAGACCTGCGCAAAGTAGATTCACTCCCAGGTACTCTTAAAACATCCTTGGTCTTCCTTACTCCAGGTGTAACAATAGAAGGAATACCCAACTCATCATCAATGCTCTGTTCTGAGCCACTGGATTCACCATCCACATAAGAGTGACCTGCATTCACATCAAACATGGGCTGATGTACCTTCTCTTTTCCTGCAGAGAGTAATACTAGCTACTCATCTCATAAAAAACATGAATATTGCTACTTTATGCCATGCTCCTATAGGAACCTTGCAAATTCATTTGAGAGGTACTCTCCCCCTCCATTTGACCTTAGGAATTTTATTTGCAAGCCTGTTTCTTTTTCAACCATAGCTTTAAGAGTTTTGAAATGCCCAAACACTTCACTTTTCTTTTTCATAAAATACACCCAAACTTTTCTGCTATAGTCATCAATAAAAGTGACAAAATAATGACAGCCTCCAATAGATGCAGCTTTAGTAGTCCACATATCAGAGTGGATTAATTCCAATGGCTTCTTACTCTCTTGAACATGTCTAGGAAATGGTTTCCTTGCCTATTTTCCAAATTGACAGGCTTCACATACCTTATGTATTTCTGCAACCTTGAATTTAGGCAATCCTGCAACAATATTTTGGGCTTGCATTGATTTAAGTTGTTGTACATTAACATGACCAATGTGTTTATGCCAGATATCAATATCTGCAACTACATCGGTCCCATGTGCAAACATTGCTGGACTCAATTCAGGCATGTCTGCATCCAACGTAAACATTCTGCCCTTCTTCTTTCCTTTTGCTATCAAGCAACCTTTATTTTTCATATCCTCAACAAAGCATCCATGAGAATTAAATCTGACCTGCAAGCCTTGCTCAACCATTTGACCAATAGAAACTAGGTTCTTGGTGATATTTCGGACATGAAATACATCCGATAGGTATTTCTTTTTCCCATCCTACATAGACAAAGGAATATTTCCAATCTGCACAATAGGATATGCAGTATCATCACCAGTCTCCACAAATCCTGGTTTTTCCATTTTCCTTGCATCCTGCATCCATTCTGCATGACCTGTCATGTGGTTTGATGCACCTGAGTCAATATACCACACATCGTTGCTTTCTTCTGCACTTGTCACAGAATTGGTCATGTGCTGCACCATAAACAAATGCTCATTTCTGTCATCACCCTGTCTACTAGAAGATGCATAATTCCCTTGTTGCAATTTTCCATTCATGATGTCATTCTGCTTTTTATAGCAGTCTTTAGCCATATGATCCATTTTACCATAGTAGTAGCATTCAACATTGTTGTTTGCATTTTGACCTCTTTGCCATCCACCACAACCTCTTTGGTTCCCCCTGCCTCTAGAGTTACCATGTCCTCCTCCATAGGATTGGTTTTCTTGAGTTTGCTGCATATTCTGATTTCTACCACGGCCTCCAGATCGGCCTCCTCTACCTTTGCCTCTATCTCTTCCAGCATTTGAGTAGAAGACAACTTCTTTTGAATTTCCTCTTGAAGAAGATGCACCACCATTTCTCTGCTCCTCAGAAATTAGAAGAGCAATCAAGTCCTCAACATCAGGAAATCTTTCACAGACAGAAATTGATGTTCGGAACTATGCATAATCCTTTCCTAGACCATTCAAGGTCACAGAAACTAAATCATCATCTTCCACTGGCGACCCAATGGAAGCAAGTGCATCTACAATCTTCTTCACCTTTATGTGGTAGTCATTGATGCTCATACTCTCTCTTTGCACATTGTGCAACTCTTGCTTGAGTTGCATTTTCCTGGCTTGCATATTTGTGCTATACATTTTTGACAGAGTATCCCATGCCTCCTTTGGCGTACTTGCATCCTGAATATGCACAATCATAGAGTCTGAAATACTGATAGACAGCCAATACATAACTTTTCTGGCTCTCTCATGCCATCCTTTAAATGCCTGCATTTGCTTTTGATTGGGAACATCAGGAAGAACTGGTTCTTCTTCATTTCCTGCAACAAATTCCCAATATCCTTTTCCCATAAGGAAATTCGTCATTCTAAACTTCCATGCTTGGAAGTTGTTCTTGTCAAGCTTTTCAGTGACAATCTGCGAAAGAGAATCAGACGCCATTACAGAACATTGAAAAGAATTCTGTCACTATAGAAGAGTGGTCGCACAACAAAAAACAGGGCCTTTTCTTGAGTGTGTACGGAAAACTTCCACCTCCAAAACAGGCCCCGAAATGCCCTCGAATAAAAAAAACAGGGCAAATTAGGGCTAAAGCCCTTACCCGCAGCATATACTGTCCTCTTGCTGCACCGCAAAGGGCGTCTCAATCTGAGACAATGCACTCTTCCACTTTCCGGCTATGCTACCTGCAGAGACTTGCTCCCAAACTCAAAAAATGAAAGCAACACTGGTCCTCTTACCAGAACACCACGAACTTGGTTTTCTTTCTTGAGCTCCTTACTACGAACCAGGCTCTGATACCATGTCAAGATTGTGGGAGAGAAGGAAGGAGTCTGACTTGTAGCTTTCTTGCTTGCACAATGGGAGAATACACACACAGGTGGAGACTGAAAACAATTTTCCTCTTCTTAGTTGTGTAAGCCAAAGAACTCTCGTACAAAAAAAATAGAAGAACCCTATATGTGGGTCTCAAAACAAACTCAACTAACTAAGGTGGCATACTAACTGAGCCACAAAATAGAGTAGATAAGGATAGCTATCATCTAGCTATTATTCATGGGCGGTGTACCAACTACATCTGCAGCTAACAAGTCGGTGACATAAATGCACAATGGTCACCCTGGCATATCACGAGTGGAGCTCGATATCTCAACATGCGATTCGTGACATGGTATAAGAGTTGCACCACTGATTGAGGCTGGTTTTGAAGGCTAAAGCGAAGGAGAGGAGCCAAGGACTCGAGCAAGCAAGCCACGGGTAAGAAGCTTTTCCATTCTCTACTTCTTCTCTTGGACAGTGCCTGTGGAGGCACCGGAAGCAGGGCAGAACAAAAATCTCAGATTGCAATGAGATTTGGTGTGCGTGAAGAGCACCGTGTATTTTGAAGATAGGCCCATAAGGCTTTTCCACTGCTATTTTGGCCATCCGAGGTCATTTTAGGCCCCGTTTTAGACTTGCAAGGTTGCGGATAGCAGTTCAAGGTATCCTATAATTTCAGATGTATCTGTTGTATATAGGTGCACAGGTTACAGATTTTAGATCTATAAGTTCAAAGGTGTTTACCAGTAAATAAACACAAGGGCTATCTACAAACTGGTTGCAGATTGCATGTATTGTTGAGCAGATAGTGAAAAAGGCTGTCTAGTGTATTGGTGTGCACTACAGGTCGAGGGTTGCAGAAGATTTGCTTGCTGTTTGGTAAATGCATAGCGGATAGGTCGGATGAAGCTCATCTCGATGCCGCACTACGGAATACATCTGACAGTCTCTGCAAGTCTCTACAAAGTGAGAAACATCTCTATGCATGCCTTTCCACCAATATTTCTCCTTGATTTTCTCATAAGTAGGCCACACTCCTCTATGACCAGCTCGAGGACTCTCATGAAACTCCCTCATCACCTGTAATTGGGTCTCTTTATCGCAGACAACCCGCAAGGGTAATCCACCTCTTTTCTTCGGGTGCTTCCAAAGAAATCCTCCTTGAGGAAATAACCATAGGCTTTCCTTCTGATCTTCTTGAACTCTTCATCTGTCCATTCATCTCTTTTGTTTAGTGTACTAAGATACTTGCCAATCTGCAACCAATCTCCAACATAGAGTTATTCTATGAAAGCCACAATATCATAGACATGACAAACATGATAAACTATAGCGGCTGAAATTTTTGCATCATCCTCTTCTGCAAGTAGTGTCTCCTCATCATCATATCTGGCTCTAGACACCATATTTGCCACTAGATTATCCTTTCCTACTATATGTTTAAATTCTGGATTTAATGACTTGATGTATGCAATCCATCTCAGCATAGCTATATCCGGAGTAGAGCAACTCATAATCATACCTATCAATGGCAAGCAATCTGTCTCTACCACAACTGAGGCTCCAATAAAGTACTCCTTGTCACATTTGAGAGCCGTAACAATTCCCAGTAATTCCCTCTTGATTTGCGGATACCTCCTCTGTCTTTCATTTAGGACTTTCGCTCCAAACCGAATAGCATATCTGTTTCCATCTGGATCATCTTGACCCATAGCCCAACCTATGCCAATTGGACTAGTGTCAACTGACAATACAATAGGCCTTCCACAATTATAATCCGCTTTTCTAAGAGTAGGAGCAATCTGCAATAACTTCTTCAATTTCCGCATGGCTCTAGTGTGACTCTCATCCCAATAAAATTTTTGCCCCTTTCGAAGCAGCTGATATAAACAATCTGCTATGTGTGCAAAATGGGGTACCCAGATCATGTAAAACAGACAAGCTCCAATGAATCTCCGTACCTCTGAAGTGGTAGAACAATACTCCGTAATCTTGCCTATAGCATCCACCTTCTCAGGTGAGGGTTTCCTGCCATAATACCCACACATATGTCCAACAATGACAACCTCATTTACTCCAAAAATAGATTTTTGCCCTGATAGTGTCAAATTCACTTCTCCTAGCCTAGCCAAAATCTTTTCACAAGTTGAAATATGATTAGCCACAAAATATTTGCATCCCTGCTCATTTAGACTCTCATTCTTCTCTTCTTCTGCACACCCCTTAATGGGCACATCATCCAAAAAAGACATGGTAAGCTGAGGTATGTAATCACGAAGGACCTTATGCATGGCATTCATCATATGCGCAATAGAATTAGTGGCACCTTGAGGCAAGGTACACATCCTGACAGGCCCAATAGGAGTTCTCATAGTGGTTATGTCCCTGCTTTCCAAAGCCAGCTTTACTCTTCAAGCACTAGGTATGCTACATTGCTTCTCGATTATGATAACTCTAGCAAATGGGGGGAACAAGTTCTTAGGAGGCATGTCAATGTAAAGGGTAAAAGGGATGGTTATCTTAGTGAAGATGAAAATGGATTACACTTAGGAGTTGAGTGAGTGCATAGATTTTTCAAAGGACTAGCCTCCAACTACACATGGGCTCCATCTGCATCACTAAGATTTGGAATCTATCACCATCATTAGAGGACACCTCACCCTAGCACACAAGTCAATATCCACATCATGGTGTCACTTGGATCTTGCACAAAAGCTTACAAGCATGGACCCCTTTTGTCACATGCTTATATGTATTTATATATATATGGGGAACTAAAGTCAAAGAAGCTTTTGGAAGCCATTTTTTATAATCTCAATAACCCCCAAGAAAAAGTGAATTTCAAGAAAATTCCCGCGTTGCCCGATCGGTTTCGACCTGATCTACAAAGTTGCAGAAGAAACTTTTTTCAGATTCTTCACGGATTTGAAGTTACGAAGGTGCAGATTGCTGGCTATATGCAATTTGCTTCTCTCTTTCACCACACCAACTTTCCACTCTATCCTTCTTGTAAATATATTATAATAATGTGCTTTGGGCACCCACCTCTTGTAATCTAGCTCAATTTCTCTATTTTATCTACCACCACCCTTGGCTTCTTGCATGATGACCAAGGTGGAGACTTGTCCCATCCACTATTCTCCATATTTTCAAAGATGCCATACATAATCTAGGATTATGTTAATCAAGAAAATTAGCTTAATCTAATCCCTCATGGAGGATATATAAAGAGCCCATGGAGAATGAAGGGGGAAGGACAATGACAAGCCCATGAGAGCACTCTAGAATACCCTCATCTCTTTGAGGTGAGCTATGAGTGGTTCTTTTATTATGTAGCATAATGGCAAGCTTCCTCTACCTCTTCTCCCATTATCTCCCTCTCTTTTCATCTTCTCATTCCATGTAGCATAATGGCAAGATTCCTCTATCTCTTCTCCTATTATCTCCCTCTCTTCTCATCTTCTCATTCCATGTAGCATACTGGCAAGCTTCCTCTATCTCTTCTCCTATTATCTCCCTCTCCTCTCATCTCTCTCTCTCTCTCATATTCTAATATGGTGTCTAGTACATATATTCTCTCTTGTAAATTTGTGTCTTGGTTCTCTTGATTCTCTTTGAGAAAAAGGATGTCCTAGCCCATCCTCCCTTTGGCTAGGTGGTGCCCCTCTTTAGTTCTCTTAGTGAGGATTGGAGGTTGGATGGGTAAGAGGCAACCCATTCATCATTTCAACCCTCATTTTTGGTGCCCCTGCTGAGGACATTATCAACTACAATTCTCTACCTCCTTATGTGGGACGATACAACACATGGTGGTGCATCCTCTACAACAAGTGCCCCAAGTGGCTCTTCTCCAACGCCTTCACCAAATTTTTTTTGAAGTTGGTCGAATTCCAAGACTCCCACAATGGTCTCCCAAGGAAGCCCAAAAAAGGAAGTATGCCTATCGGATGACAGCACGTATGCGGGTAAAAGGTGTTCACCTTAGAAATTCCATTCTCTCACAACGGAAAAAATCATGTTGCCATCAATTGCTAGGTTCTCATAATTGTGGTGAGTGTTTTGCAAACAAAGTGAAGGCCCTTCCGAGAGGTCCTCGTCTCCAAATCATCAAATCCCTCTCTCTCTCTGGCCTAATCCACATCAAAGGAGGACAACTATGCATGAACGGTGTGGAGTTTTGTAGAAGTGCAAAGTATGGAGACTACCTTCAACTGTTGTTAGCTCGAAGGTTGGGTATGGTTGAAAAGGTGGCCATCACACCTTATGAAATATATGTCGCCATGAATGGACACACTAAGGCAAGAACAATCACTGGTGAGCAAATTCTCTGTACAGCAAAGTTGGTGGGTTCCAGAAACTTTGGGAAAAATCCTTCATAATTCAAGAAAGTGCATTCCCTCTACTCCCTTAAGTAGTCTCCACACATGAATAATAATAATGGCCCGAATTTCTACACCTTCCACTCTGTACAAAACATCCGAGTTAATGTATGCATCAGTAGGAAGATTTTCTTCCAGCAATGCCTTGTCATGTACTTTGGGGCTGAAAGATTAAGGGAGATTCTTGTATCACCAGAACCTATAATCTTCCCAATGCTAGACTACAATGCATCCTTCAATGTACATGTCTTTATCTTATTATAATAGTTTCTCATGAATCATCACAAGTTGTATGGACCTATCCGTCCACTTGCTATGCAAACTGTGCATATTGTAGCCAGCACAAAGCTTAGATTCCAAGGCATTATTAGAAGCATACTGGGGCCTAGACATCTTGCTGAAATCAATGCATCTGTGAATCCATTCATCCTTCTCCTCATAAAATACAACGTAAGTCTAGACGTGTTCATCTTTGTACTCTACTAAGGCAACATGGCATTTCCAAGTTTTTTTGGGCACAAAGGGGAGAAAGCTCTAGACTTTTTGGATGACTTAGAAATGGCCTTCCTAGTTATAGGTCGGGATGATGAAGCAACCAAAGTATGGGCCTTCCCTTTAGTTCTAAAGGGTGATGCTCGACTGTGGTATCAAGCTCTCTCGGAGGCTACAAGGGGTAATTGGGAGGATCTCAAGACCGCATTCATGAACAAGTACCAAGATACAGAGCCACCTGAAGATATTTGGAGACAACTCTTAGATCTTCACCAAAACTTACTAGGGGAGCACCAAGCATATGAAGGCATGTTTATAAAATTGTGGGATAAATGGACAACCTCCTTAGCCGAGGGAGAAAGAGTACCTGATTGCCTTAAGAAAGATTGTTTTCTAGCCGGACTCCATCCTCTACTAAGGGAGAAGGTCAAAGGAAAGTTTCCCACATCCTATGAAGAATCAGTTACTTATGCGAGGGAGAAAGATAGAAAATTGAAGTATCAAGCCCAGTTGAAGGGGGGAGTTGAGCCCATGCAGGTTTTACCAACCATGCCAAGGCCTAGAGAAATAGTAGAGGCCCCACTTGAACCAGAGATGCCACAGAAAGAGCTCCTACAACGCATTACTAATCAACTTGAAAGCCTTTCGTTAAATTTGGTGCAAGGAGTACAACCCCCTCCCCTCATAAATGAAGGCAATCGAGGTCCAAGGAGACAAGAAAGAGAGTATGTTTGCTATAATTGTGAGGAGACTGGCCATGGTATGTACTTTTGCCCTCATCCTAGGTGTTTTCCAAGAAATGGGTTCCAACCAAGAAGGAGGGGACAACAAGTGACACCACCTAGGGAAAGGTTTATTCCACCAAATCCAGGGCCTCCACCACCGGTTCAAGTTCTTCAGCATCCTTGACCACTTGCAGAGGTGCCGCCCTTGCCTGTCCAGCCACTGGAGAATCATGATGTCAGGATAATTAGTTTAGATGAGAGTGATGTCAAAGGGAAGGCCAAAGTAGTAGAGGTTGAAGCAATGCCAGTGAAGAAAGCCCGTAGAATTGAGAGAATGGAGCCTACACCACCAAAGGAGGTTGAAAATATGGAACAGGAGGCAGAGTCATCAATGGCTGCAAAGAGACGCAATAGTAAAAAGAGGAGGGCTCGCTCACGCCGACATATTGAGCCAGATGATTTTTCCATGGGTAAAGGTACTAGAGCTTATGATTTGCTTGCTAATGTGAGGAATCAAGGGCCAAAAATTTTATGGCCACAATTACTACATCTATCTCCAACAGTGCGACGACAATGGTCCAAGATGGTAAGCATTAGACCCATGAAGAATAGACATGTGAATGCAATCCAGGCTAGAAAGATGAAAGATATTGTGCCTCTAGTGGTGGAAGCCAAAATCAATGGACAGAGAGTGTCAAAGACATATATGGATGGAGGTGCAGAGATTTGTGTCATGACGAAAAAGTTGATGCATCGTTTGGGATTAGAGGTAAATGAAACTACTAAATTTGGGGCCAAAGTGGCTAATAATGTAGTAGTAAATTGTTTGGGAGTTATAAAGAAAGTTAAGGTAAAGGTGTGTGGAGTGCAATTGGAGCTTGACATGTATGTGATGCCAGTGAAGGGGGACGGCTATCCGCTCATTCTTGGGCAACCATGGCTAATGGGAATGAAAGCCAAATAAGATTGCTTTAGAGCTAAGGCCACAAAAGGGGCTGCAGAAAAAATGGAAGAGCACTATCTACAACATGAAGGAGGGCCGACAGGAGGATCTTGTGTTAGAGACCACCGCTGATGAATGGAGTTCCAGCGAGGGTTGGTCATCTGTGTGACAGAGGGAGAGTCTTTTAATGGGGAGGAAGAAAGCTCTCTAGAAGTGATGGGGATTACATTAAAAGGGCCTTCTAGTAGTGAAATTCCACAGCAGCTTTCAAAGGTCGAGAAGGAGGGGTTAGAAAAAATGTTGGCTAAGGATCTATCAGTTGAGGAGAAGGCAGCCTACATGGAAGTGGTGATAAAACACTCTGCACTTTTTATTTCTGATTATGAACACATCACAGGTGTGACAACAGTACATCACATTAATCTAAAAGAGGGAGTAAGACCGGTGGTGCATCGACTACGTGTTGAGATGACAAGCTCAACACATGTGGACATTGATGATGGACCGCCTGGTTAGATGGGTCCACACGTCTACACTTAGCACGTCGGTGGTCATTATGACTCTCACATGGCCACTGACTCACTACTTATTATATTCAGGTTGTTACACCTATTTACAGCTGGCATAGTTAAAGCGCCAGTCGACTAGTGTAGTCGGTTATGCATTGTTTGACTTAGTAGGCCACTTTCCTTTTATCTTGTATCTTATCTATACTTTGTGTACATTGTAAAGAGTGTGGAAGAAGAAGAAGAAATCAGCAAGAAAACGTTTTGGCCTCCATCTCTCTTCTTGTCTCTTGAGTGAGCTTCTCCTTGTGCATTCTGTGTGTGTTCGGCGCAGCATCTTGAGCAACCCCCTCCACCACGCGATTCTTGACACTACGATGGTTGGGAGTAGTTCAACAAAATGCTCTACTCACTGAGGTGCAATGACTTTTGAAGGCAGGCTTCATCTATCCAATAGGGGACTCAGAGTGGGTTTCATCTGCGGTGGTGATACCAAATAAGAATGGAAAATGGAGGATTTGTGTGGATTACAAGCCGCTAAATGCTGCAACAAAGAGAGATCACTTTCCTCTTCCCTTTCACGATGAAATACTCAACGAGGTGGCCGGGCATGAGAGATACACTGTTTGTGACGGGTATTCAGGTTATTTCCAGATCCGAATAGCTGAGGAGGATCAACAGAAGACCACCTTCATTACGCCTTGGGGGTGTTTTGCTTACAAAGTAATGCCATTTGGATTAACAAATTCCCCAAGTACCTTCCAACGATTCATGAATTATGTCTTCTAGCCATATTTTGGGAAATCCATCAGGGCCTTTATTGATGATTTTTGTATTTATAGATCTAAGGCTCTACATCTAGGGAAGGTGGATGAAGCTTTCAGCCGACTCGCACAAATGGGGGGCAGTTAAACCATGAGAAGTGTCGCATTGGCGAAAGTAGTGTAACTTTGTTAGGGCATGTCATAAGTGAGAGGGGCATTGAAGCAGATCCAAACAAAGTTAAGGCCCTATTGGCGATGCCATCACCATCTTCTGTGAAGCAACTAACCTCTTTCATTCAGAAGGTGCGATATATGGGGCGGTTCATTCATCTCCTCTCCCAATTAATATTTCCACTGCAACAGTTAACCCACTCTGAGGAGCTCCTGTGGAGTAATGAAAGCGAAAGGTGCTTTCACGAGGTGAAGAAGGCTCTTAGCACCCTTCCTATAATTTTACAGCCTTGTTGGGATCAGGAGTTTTTTGTCAATCCGAGTTTTGGGGAAGATGCTCTAGGGGCAACACTAATACAAAAGGATGCTAAAACTGGCCTAATGAGATCGGTTTACTTTTCTAGTAGAGTTATGACAGCATCAGAACGAGGGTACAAGATGGTCGAGGTGATGGTTTTGTCTCTAATGTTTGCTATAAGAAAGTTTCATCCTTATCTTCTCCCTAGGCCATTCACAGTGATCACAACAGAAGAGTATTTTCCCTATGCCTTACAGCACATGGATGTTTCAGCCAGAATCGCTAAGTGGGTGATACAACTCCAAGAGTTTGACTACACCTTCAAGGTGGAGGATTCTACTCGAGCTTGCCTAGCTGATTTGTTGACCCATAGATGTCATCAAAAGAAGGAAAAAGAGAAGGGAAAGGTAAAAGAGGAGACAACTCCTCTTGAGGAGCCGCCACCGGTGGAGAATGCCCATGCCCTCTACTTTGATGGGGCATACAAGCGTATTAAAGACAGAGCGGCAGCAGGAATAGTGGTGTTCAGTCCCGAAGGTGACAAACTTCATGGAGAAGGTATCAGCTTGGAGGATGTCCATTCTAACAATGAGGCAGAATATCAAGCCTTGCTTTTAGGTTTGAGGTGGTGTCTTTCACATGGTGTCACTCGACTTAATGTTTTTGGGGATTCTATGCTAATTGTTAAGCAAATGAAAGGAATCTGGGCTTGTAAAAATGATAACTTAGCAGTGAAAATGAGAGAAGCTAAAACTCTCATGAGAAAGCTACAGAAAGCGCAAATCTATTTTGTGCCAAGGTGCACAAATGGCGACGCAGATGCTCTAGTAGCTGAAAAATTGAAAGAGGTAATGGTGGGCATTATTACAGTAAAGCTTTCCTTGTTTCAGGGTAAGTTTCAACTACAAGATGTGCTTTATTTTCTTGAGCATGGTGAGGCACCTACACATATGAGTAAGAGTGAGAAAAGGTGGCTGGCTACTAAGGCCACTAAATACCGCTTGATAAATGATGTGTTATATTGCAAAGGAAAGGATGCAGTGCTTAGAAGGGTGCCAACAACAAAGGAGATTATGGATGTGATTAAGAGCTTCCATGAGGGGGTTTGTGGCGAACATTTTGCTCAAGAAATAACCAGCAGGAAGATTCTCCAAGCCGGTTTTGTGTGGCCTAGTCTACATCGAGATGTGCAACATTGATGCCACACTTGTGATGATTGCCAAAAAGGCCGGACCAAGGAAGCTAGTGCATGAGGAACAAAATCCCATAACTACATATGGCCCATTTTAGAAATGGGGGTTTGATGCAATAGGGCCACTCCCATGAACTCAATCTGGCAAGGAATACATCATAATGGGTGTGGACTACATGACAAGGTGGGCAGAGGCTTCAGCAACTAGTAGGATCATAGCCCAAGAAGTGGGGAAATTTATGTTTGAAAATATTTGTTGCAGGTTTGGCACACCTTTGGAAATTATCTCTGATTGGGGTCTGGATTTTAAGGCGAACCTAGTAGGGGAGCTAATGGAAAGGCTAAAAATCAAGCACAGGCATTCTACTCCCTACTACCCACAGTGTAATGGTTTGGTCGAAAAAGTGAATGGGCTGATTTGTAAGATAATTACCAAGCAAGTACACATGCACCCCAAGCACTGGGATAAAAAATTGAGTGTAGCTCTTTGGGCCTACAGGACTTCATTTAGAACCTCACTTGGCTATACTCCATTTCACCTCGTCTATGGCCAAGAGGCCTTGCTTCCTATAGAGGTGGAACTGGCCAGTTTGCATGTTTTAGTAGCCAATCAAGAGAAGAATCAAGATAAGAAGTTAGAGGATAGGATCTTGGATCTAGAGAGGCTGGAGTTAGATAGAGAAGCAGCAGTCCAACACTATTCCATGCAGGCTAAAGAGAGAAGGAAGACATTTAATAAGAAGCTGGCTAGCAAACACATAAGGGAAGGATCACTTGTGCTATGCTATGATAATCACTTTGATAACAGAAAGGATACTAAACTTGTGTTCAAGTGGGAAGGGCCATTCATGGTCATAAGGAGATATCCAAATGGCAGCTATAAGCTAGGTGACATGGATGGGAAGGTTCACAAGACAAGGGTAAATGGATGGCGGGACTGAAGCCTTATTTTCAAAGAAATATGAACACTTTGGAGCAGTCATTCAATGAAGAGCCACCAATGAGGGGGTGCAGTCCTCCTTGCTCTATTGGACCATCATTATCAAGCTAGAGGCATGAATACCTCTAGCCTAAGGGGAGGGCTAATGATCCGGGTTTTTTACAACCCAGATTACTACCACAAAATTTGGCCAAAGCCCCTATCAAGAGCTTACCATATCACTTTGGGTTTACTCTTCAAGTACTAGGTATGCTACATTGCTTCTCGATTATGATAACTCTAGCAAATGGGGGGAACAAGTTCTTAGGAGGTATGTCAATGTAAAGGGTAAAAGGGATGGTTATCTTAGTGAAGATGAAAATGGATTACACATAGGAGTTTAGTGAGTGCATATATTTTTCAAAGGACTAGCCTCCAACTACACATGGGCTCCGTCTGCATCACTAAGATTTGGAATCTATCACCATCATTAGAGGACACCTCACCCTAGCACACAAGTCAATATCCACATCATGGTGTCACTTGGATCTTGCACAAAAGTTTACAAGCATGGACCCCTTTTGTCACATGCTTATATGTATTTATATATATATGGGGGACTAAAGTCAAAGAAGCTTTTGGAAGCCATTTTTTATAATCTCAATAACCCCCAAGAAAAAGCGAATTTCAAGAAAATTCTCGCGCTGCCCAATTGGTTTCGACCTGGTCTACAAAGTTGCAAAAGAAACTTTTTTCAGATTCTTCACGGATTTGAAGTTATGAAGGCGCAGATTGCTGGCTATATGCAATTTGCATCTCTTTCACCACACCAACTTTCCACTCTATCCTTCTTATAAATATATCATAATAATGTGCTTTGGGCACCCACCTCTTGTAATCTAATTCCATTTCTCTATTTTGTCTACCACCACCCTTGGCTTCTTGCATGATGACCAAGGTGGGGACTTGTCCCATCCACTATTCTCCATATTTTCAAAGATGCCATACATCATCTAGGATTATGTTAATCAAGAAGATTAACTTAATCTAATCTCTCATGGAGGATATATAAAGAGCCCATGGAGAATGAAGGGGGAAGAAGGACAATGACAAGTCCATGAGAGCACTCTAGAATACCCTCATCTCGTTGAGGTGAGCTATGAGTGAGTGCTTTTATTATGTAGCATAATGGCAAGCTTCCTCTACCTCTTCTCCTATTATCTCCCTCTCTTCTCATCTTCTCATTCCATGTAGCATAATGGCAAGCTTTCTCTATCTCTTCTCCTATTATCTCCCTCTCCTCTCATCTCTCTCTCTCTCATATTCTAATATGGTGTCTAGTACATATATTCTCTCTTGTAAATTTGTGTCTTGGTTCTCTTGATTCTCTTTGAGAAAAAGGATGTCCTAGCCCATCCTCCCTTTGGCTGCCCCTCTTTAGTTCTCTTAGTGAGGATTGGAGGTTGGATGGGTAAGAGGCAACCCGTTCATCATTTCAGCCCTCACTATCATAGCGTGATCTAAATTTTGATGTAGTGTGTGCCATTGACCGATTTGATATCCCAAGGGCATGGAGGAGATGCCGTGGTTTATGTCAACGCGATGGTTGCATGGAGCTTTGACCGCAATGTCTCACAAAGGGACGGAGGTCTCAACCGAGGAGTGGGAATTCTCAAGGGGATATAGTCCAAAGGTGATGACGTGTTTAGGATTTGTCATATCTATATTTTATATGCGACAACTAATTAAGTATTTTAATCTATAGTACAAAATATATAGTATAGTGTGGCCGCGTGGACGGCATTTTTGCGTGGAGCGTATTGACAAAATGTGCTCCACAACAGACTGTGGTATCATGGCAAGGTTCGAGCAAGAGAGAGAGCCGACGATGAGCAACGGATCCAAACATGGTTATAGATGAGATGGAGTATTTTGGGAACTTGCAAAGTATTGTTATGGTGGATTACCATAGCTTCTCCATAATACTATTCGATGTGCAATGGTTCAAAGTGGTACTTGAAGGAGCTGGAGCAACAGTTCGACGAGGTCCATCTGGATTTCTTGAAATAGATTCTAAAAAAAAATGGATGGATTTGCGCGACACCTTTGTGTTGCCGGCCCATTGTGAACATGTGCATGAACTCATTTGTTTGTTAATTGTATTACGACATGGTATATGTCACAATAGTTAAATCTATCTTGTATGTGTTTGTGAATAGGTAATCTTCTATCCAAACCCCTGACAACCTCGATGGTGGTATGTTATACCTTCAGCTCCCTGAAGTGCTAGAGTATATGATCAAAGCGATGTTCTGAGCATAGATGAGGACAATATGCAAATAGAGGGGTCAATATTGCAAGGGGTGGAGGCCATTGAAAGCTTGGAGTATGTAGAGGAGCCAGCATCGGGTAACAATGATGGAAATATAGGAGTCCAAGAATTCTTTCAGAACGAGGTGGACTCATCCTTTTGTGGTGACATGTCTATCGACCTTCCAGTTTATGCCGAGTTGTGTCAAGAGAATGACATGGGACCATAGGATACTTCATACTTGGAGCATCCACTTACTCAATTTGTTGACTAATCCCTTATAAAAGGGTACATAAGATATGCATTTTAAGTAAGATCTTTTTTTAAGATTTATATTACCGTGCTTTGTATGATTTAAATTGATTATGCTAACATCATTTTTTGTTTGTGCAAGTGACCTTTGTGGATACTCAGATCATCAGGAAGAGTTGAGGGATGAGCGATGAGGAGTTGAAGGATATCTTCACACGCATGTCTCCAGATCAGATGGTGAGATTCAGAGACATGGCGGACTAGGAACTGTCCCAGACATCGTCAGGCTGCTCTATTAGATCTACTTTGGCACGATCAGATGCTTCATCTTCAAGCAAACGAGGTCGACGCTCTAGACTTAGGCCAGGGGAGGGAGTGCTTTAGGGTCAGGGGGATGCTGTAGAGATACGGATGTAGTGAGCCCGCGGTTGGCTCGGGATACGTGTACTACTCGCTCTCGTGGCAGTTCTAGAGAGCGTGGCTCAGGTGGTTGCTGTGGAGGCATGGACGCGGTGTCTTTGTCTCATCCTTTTGCTGGAGTTGCATCACCTCCAGGATTTGTCACATCTGTGGGGACGTCTACTCCAGTTACTCTAGCTTTTGCTCAGCCGTCCGCAGTTGGCACCCCTATGGGTACTACATCGATAGATACTACCCTGGTCGGTACACCAGATGTACAAGGGTCCTGGATATACCCAAGAGTGTGGTCGCAGGTGGGAGAGGACCCATCTTAGGCATACCCCAGAGGGGTATGCCTATCTTGTAGATGATAGATCAAGAGCCATCATCATGAATGATGAGGGGAGGAGGATGATGGCTCGCATGAGAGAGTTGTGCCAACAAGTTTTTTGGCACAACGTCTTGGATCATTGGAAAAACATACTGGAGGGGAGCAAGGACTACATAGTAGCATTCTTGTATGAGGAGTTTTCGGCTCCAGCCACAGTAGATAGGTTTTCTATAGGCTAGATGATGGAGTGCATGCATGCATATATGTCACATAGACGATCGGACACATGCAAGGCACTCAAGTGGCTAGATGCGCGGACGACTGGCACCGACTGAGGGAGGAGGCTACACCAGGACGTTAGAGTCAGCAGTGCGAGGCGGCAAGGGCATGATTAGAGGCCAGAGTGGTCCATCATCTTAGGAGTGGTAGCCACATGATAAATCTAGAGGACTTTGTAAGTTTTTTTTTGTTTTGCTTTGTTGAGTGTTGAAATGACCTATTTTTTGGCTGATTTTTTTTGTTTTTGAGAGCTCAATGGTTGATTTTATGAGATGATTGATTGGTTTCGAAGTGGTTTAGAGTGTTTTGGATAGGTTGGAATGGTTTTATTAAGCTCATGATATTTATAAGTAGAGATGTGAAGTTCTGTTGATGTTCTGATATGTTCTGTTTGGTCCTGATAGTTTCTGTTGAGTTTTTGTTTTGATCTATTTTCTCTCTGTATGGAAGGATGGAGTATTGATTGATAGGGTTTGAGATTGTTTGAAAGCTTATTGAGTGATTTTTGATGGTTTGGAATGGTTTTGGTATGAGTTATGTGGTTGTGATGCTTTCTGTTAATCTTCTGTAACTCTCTGTTGAGCTTTTGTGAGCCTCTGTAGACCTTATGTATGCCTCTGTATGTGTTCTGTTGGATGAGAGTGTAGTTTGGAAAAGTTTTCTAGCCTTGGAAAGAGGTGAATACAAGTGCAAAAGAGCTAAAAGAATTCAAAGAAGTAGCTGCTGAAGACTCAAGTAAAGACTGGAGTGAAGTGACAGTGGTGAGCTATGAAGAGTCATTGTAGTGGCTCTGGTGCCTCTTCATATCAGAAATACCTCTTGGGAGGTGCATCCATGACCTAAGAAGGATTATGGAGGGTTATTATGAGAGTATTGTAGTGAGGATATGATGTACTATTGATGGAAAGAGAGAGAGAGAGCCAGAGATAGTCAATTCTATCAAAACTAGTCAATTCTATCAAAACAGTGTAACTATATATGAGAGATTGAGAGAGAGAACTATGAAGACATTGAAGATGAATAATATGTGATTGATTTCCATTCAAAGATGGTGTATTCCCTTGTGTTCTTTGTTCTCTTAATGGATTTTGTGAAGATGTTGAAGATTATGGTTGATTCTATCAAATCCGTGGGAGATTGCTTCTATGATGCTCGTGAAGATTTATTGTCTTTGGTGCTGTTTTCTTTGTGATGGTCATATAAAGAATGATATAAAGCTTGTTGATGTTACAAGATATATTTTCTTGCAAGATAATTCCCTTTTCCTTGGTATTCCTCTTGGGGATTCATGTTTTTGATGCGCAGTTGGGGAATCTTGCCATCAACAAACACGAGAAGAGGTTGAAAATGAAAGAAATGGCATTACCAAGAAGAGAAGAATTCAATGGATGTTTGTAAAGTTCCTTCTTCCACTGAAGAGTTAGAATTTCTCATAATCAAAGCCCCTTTCCACAAGAAGTTCATCCCACAATGGCGGAAACATATCACCATCATGATGCATGCTCTATGTGGTGGACTGTTTCCTCTTCCTGTTGAAGCAGCAGAAACTTGCATCTTGGTGGCAAACTGTTTGGGAACAAACTGAAGAGCAGAAATAGAGAGAATGACCATCCATGGAAGATTTGGCATTCATTGAGAAGTTTCCATACATCATCAAGTGGGAGATTGTGAAGAAGCTTCAGGAGTCTTGGTCTGTAGAGGTTCACGAAGACAAGAAGGAAAAGAGTTGGAATTTATTCGTAGACACTCAACAACAAGATACGTGGGATGCTTGGTGTTCTGACAATCTTTTGTTTGTCCAATTGGCAACCCACTGGAAGTTGGTAGAAAGAGTGTTCTTTACAACATACACTGTTGAAACCATCAGAAGCTAGCATTACTATGATGATGGCACCACCACAATGCTTAGACGTATGCATTTTGACACCTTCAAAACCGAATATCTTCCTCTGTGCAATGGCATGAAAGCAGAATTCAGGGACTTTGAAAAGGAAGAAGTAGAAGAAATGTTGGTAAGAAAGTCCTCCAGAGACTGAAGCCTTGTGTTATCCCTCTGTGGAGCACTAACAACATAGTGGAGCCAACCCCCTGATGAATGGCGCAATAAAGAGGCAAGTATTAGAACGAGTCCAGAGGTACGTGAGAAGAGAGAAGGCAAGAATCAAATCCGAGAACGAGCTCGCAGGAGAAGCTGCCTTTGACGCCCTTGCGGAACTCTTTATAGAAGTCCCAATGGCACATCAAGCCCTTCCTCCTTCTGCTAGAGGTCCACTTCCAAGCCAGATCTGTCTTGGAAATATTGATGTCAGGCCACCGAATGTAGTCCCATTGCCAGTTTTTAAGGGAGAGTACAATGAAGACCCCGATCTTCATGTAGCAGAGTTTATGGTAGCATGTGTGGCTAACAATGCCAGAACCCTTGAGCATTGGTTAGCAATATTCCCTGCCACTTTCAAGGGCGCAGCGTTTCAATGGTATGAGAGACAAGCAGCAGGAACTTTTGGCACATGGGACGACTTGAAGTTGGCCTTCCTCACTAAATTCAGGCGTGAAGGTTTTGAAGAGCGGATGCGAGAGGAATTTATGAATTTAAGTCAGTCATTTGAAGAAAGAGTAGAAGCTTATGTCTCACGAATGGAATCCATCCTGAAGAGATGGACTAACCATAATCTAGATGATGGCATTTAGAAGGGAGTGTTTCTCAAAGGATTACAACTAGAAGTCTGTAAGGTTGTGGAGCTGCAAAGACCAGCCACACTGCAAGCTGCAACAGAAGGTGCAAGACTGTACGATGAAGTGGAAGCTTGATTGGCAATGAATCCAGGAAGAGGAGTCCTACCTCCTCTGATGCGAGGAATGATGTACCCACCAAATGCAGTCCCAGGGACAGTCCCCTACCCCTACCAATAGATGTCCCCAGTATCATAGTACAGTGCACCAAATCCACAGTGGCCACAATCAATGCCTCAAATGATGGTTCAACCACAACAACAATGGTCCCTACCAATTTTCCCAATGCCAAATTAGCAGCAACAGTGGAACCTTACCAACTGGAGCCAATAGCTAACAGTTCAAATAGGAGCTCTGAATCAGAATCAGAATAGAGACCCCTCTACACCAGCCCAACCTGTTTATGCAGTGATTACAGAGACTCCTCAAAACCCTACTGCCAGTACCTCAGGAGGAGAAAGCTTGAAGGATTATTTATCCAACTCAGTTGCAAATATAAAAAAGGAGTTGATGGATGTGATTACAGAGCAGCTACAGACACTGAAAGTGAATACCGCTAGCATATCCAACGTTGCAGGAGTAGGAAGAGATGTGATGCGGTCAAATACTTGGTGTGGTAAGTGTTATCAAGCAGGCCATTTAGCCACTGAATGTACACAAAAGCCAACAGTCCCTGGAGCTTTCTGTTCCTACTGTTTGCGGAAGAACTATACAGTGGATATTTGCTCTCTGAAGGAGATGCATGATAGGAGAAGGAAGGAAGAAGACACAAGATTCAACTTGCTGGAATCCAAAATGACAACACAGGATATTGCACCCAAGCCTAGAGAGTTTGGTCCTAATTTTGGACCCAGAAGATTTCCATCCCAAAGTTATAGAGGAAGACAGTCAGAGATCAGAAGTGGAGTGTTATAGATGCGGAGAAAAGGGACACATTTCACCAAATTGTCCAAATCCCAGAAGGTCAGTGGATTACAAGCCCTTATGTAGTCGATGCAAAGGAGAAGACCACACTGCAAAAGACAGTCCAAGCCTAGCCCCAGTGAAAAATAGTGCTACTGATAGTCCGGCCAAGGCCCAAGAGCCTACCTCCTATTTAGTGGAATTGGAAGTTGCTGTCATCACGCGTGCAAAGAAGAAGGAACTACCTATCCAGAAAGAAAATAATCCTCCTTCCAGAACAGTGAAGTTCAATCTTCCACCAGAAGAACAGAACAGAACAGAGCCTTACAGTGCCGTACAAAGCACTATAGTGCCACAGAGAGTCACAGAGACAATTCCAGAGACAGAACCAAAGGTCCAGGAGATAGAAGAGGAGGAAGTGCCACAAGTGGCAGAAGAAGTCCCCATGATGCCCCTGTTGGAAGAAAAAAGGAAAATGAAAATGGGTGTTGCCCCATTCTCTAACCGGTTAGAGAAGCCAATGGATCCTATTAAGGAATACGATCTAGTCAGAGATCTAGATACCTTTAAACCAAACCTCACATTCCGACAATTGTTGATGTTGTCTCCCAGTTGCCGAAAAAGGTTCAAAAGTATACTGACAAGAAGACGTGGCTTAAGGATTGCTCCCTCAACAGCAACAAAGTCCAACAAAGCTCCAGAGCCTGTAAAAGAAGTGGATGTGGCTAACGCCTTCCTAGATTCGGGTACCCCAGAGACTGGTGTGTGGATAGAAGGTTGCTTTATTACAAATGCATTGATTGATGGTGGTTCATCAGTGAACATTATGACGAATGTGACAATGAAGGATCTAGGCCTACAAGGTGTGCAAGCAACCCAATGGCTCATCAGACTGGCGGATCAGAGCAGAATCAAGCCTTTGGGCATTCTCCCATATGTGAAGACTACAGTGGCTCGAAAAGATTATTGGCTAACCTATCTGGTGGTGAAGCCAAACTCTTATGGTACATCCTACCCCCTGTTACTGGGCAGACCATGGCTTTTTGAAGCAGAGCAAGGACGGATTGGTTCAAAGGAACCTTGACCTTGGGTAGAGGAACCTTGACCTTGGGTAGAGGAACCTTGACCTTGGGTAGAGGACCCAATAAAGTGGTGCTAAAGTTATATGGTGCTCAAAAAGGACATGGATCCACCTCCTTGGAATTATCTTTAGACTCCCCCAATGAGGCTACAGATGGAACATCAACAGAAGAAGATGCTGTCAAACAGATCCTTCCCAAGAAAATAGAGGCACATTCCTTAACAGTGGATACAGTAAGCCAACTTCTAAAAGATGCAAAGACCCTGTCAATGGGTGAATACTTCTTGCCTGAACCAGGAATGATTTTCGAAATTAATTCTGACAGTGAGATAGAGGCTTGGATGTACTGCTCTCCCTGTTACATAGCCACAATAGAGCCAGAGACAGAAGCAGAAGATGATACAGAGAACCTGTTCTTCTCTTATAGAGCTCCTATAGAGACAGAGACAGAGATAGAGACAGAGACAGAGTAACAAAATTGGATTCAATATTTGAAATAAAAAACTCCGAAGAGGATGGAGATGATATTGAAGAAGAAGGTTATGAAAGCGAGATGGAAGAGTCTATCCCACATGAAGAGGATACATATGAAAAAGAAGTTCCAGAAGCATCAGAAGCAGACGAGCTTATACTGTGGGACAGAATGGCGATGGTACCATTTGGTCTGGTAAATGGATTTTCTCATATGCAAAATCTTTATAAGAAATGGTCAAAGAAGACCAAGCTATTTTTCAGTAGTGGCTCATGCCGCCCTCACCCACCTTTGCCAAGAAAAGATGATGATGATGCACCGTGCCAACAAGCACCAGTCTCACGATTCCAACAAGCATCAGAGGGTCCCTGTTATGTGATGTTCCTAGACTCATCATCAAAAGATAAGTCTTCAAGCCAAGAGGTAACTAACCTTGAAACCAAACCCGAAACGGCTCTAATTCCATTTCAACATCTCAAGGGGCAACCTAAGTCTCCACCAAAAGAAGACGTTGGGTCCAGTGGGACATCAGAAGAGGACACCACTCCCTTTAAGGAGTCGGATCTGTACCCAGAAGCAGTCCGTGGGACCTTCATCCGTGAAGTAGAAGGTGAAAGGCAGTTAACCTTTGTGGATGTAGATAGCACTGAACGCCACTTGAAGGTGGGTAGCAGCCTACCAGAAGAGGAGTTGTCAACTTTGTACAACTTGTTGAAAGAGAATTTGGATGTGTTTGTGTGGTCCTACAAAGACATAAAGGGGATTGATCCCACAATATGTCAGCATCATATTGACTTGGAGCCTGATGCCAAGCCAGTACGGCAACGACAGAATGAACCCGAATTATTCCACATTGGTGAAAGTAGAGCTGCTAAAGCTTCTGGAAGCTGAGTTCATCTATCCAGTGGCAAACAGTGAATGGGTCTCACCCATTGTGGTTGTACCCAAGAAGAATGGCAAGCTTCGTATATGTGTGGATTTCCGCAAGTTGAATTCCAAGGCGAAGAAGGATCACTTTCTTATCCCTTTCACAGACCAATTGTTGGACACAATGGTAAGACATGAGCTTTATTCCCTTCTGGATGGATTCAACGGATATAACCAAGTGCAGATAGCAGAAGAAGACCAATCCAAAACAACCTTCACCACAGAATGGGGGACATACGCTTACTGAGTGATGCCGTTTGGACTTTGCAATGCCCCTGCCACTTTCTAGCGAGTCATGATGGCCGCATTCCAAAATCATCTGCACGACTTTATTGAGGTATATTTGGATGATTTCTGTGTGTACAGTTTGATCCTTAAACATTGGGGACATTTGGAATAATGCTTTGATCGATGCTGGGAGTATGGGATTCCCCTCAACCCCAACAAATGCATCTTTGGGGTCTCTTCTGGAGTTCTGTTGGGCCACATTGTCTTTGCACAAGGGATATCAACAGACCCTGCAAAGATCGAGAAGATCGCAGCTCTGACAACACCCACCAACATCAAACAATTGAGGGGATTCCTAGGCCATGTGGATTACTACAGAAGGTTCATAGCTCATTTTGCAACAAAGGCAACCTCCTTGCATAAGCTTCTGAGGAAAGATGCAGAGTTTATTTGGATGGAAGAATGTGACACAGCCTTCAACACTCTGAAGCAGTGTCTGATTGAGGCACCCATCCTGCAACCTCCTGATTGGACGAAGGAGTTTCATGTACACACTGATGTATCAGTTGAAGGGCTAGGTGCTGTTCTATGTCAAAAGGGCCCCTCCAAATTAGATCAACTGATCTATTACGCAAGTCGAAAAGTCATTGATAGGGAACGGAACTATACAGTGAGACAGAGCTGGAGTGCTTGGCAATGGTGTTTTCCCTAGAGAAGTTTCGCCACTACCTACTATCTACCCACTTTAAATTTTATGTGGATCATGAGGCCTTATTCTTCCTCATGAACAAAGAAGATGTGAAAGGACGAATGATGAGATGGATCCTATTATTCCTGGAGTTTGACTTTAAGGTAATTACCAAACCTGATCATTCCCATGTTTTGGCTGATCATCTATCGCGTATCCCACAGACTGCAGATGAGGAGCAGGATGATCCAAACCTCCCTAATGCTTCCCTATTCCTAGTAGAAATTGTAACCCCCTGGTATGCATACATTGCCAATCTGCTGGCAACCCAATAGTACCCTCCTGGTATTTCTAGTCGGGAAAGGAAGAAGCTTATGTTGGAATTAGCCCCCTACACCTTGTTAGGCGGTGCACTATATAAGAAAGGCAAAGATGAAGTGCTCAGAAGATGTATTGCAGGAGATGAGATTGGGATTGTTTTGAAGGCTTGCCATGACGAGCCATGAGGAGGCCACTTTGCAGGAGAACCCACTGCCAGGAAGGCTCTGCTAGCAGGTTACTGGTGGCCGACCCTCCACAAGGATGCTTATGATTACTACAAGCGATGTGATGCTTGTCAGCGAATGGGGAAACCCACTAAAACAAGTGCTATGCCACTGCAACCTATCCTTCCTTTGAAGCCATTCGAGAAGTGGGGCATCGACTTTATTGGCCCAATCGATCCTCCCACCAAAAGAAAACAGAACAGATACATCTTGGTATGTACGGATTATGTCACAAAGTGGTGTGAAGCTAAAGCCCTAAAGCGGGACGATGGTAACAACGTGGCCCTGTTCATGTACAAGAATATCATCACCCGTTTTGGCAGTCCCTTGGAGCTGGTAAGTGACAGAGGCACTCATTTCATTAATAAAGTCATGGAAGAGTTTATAGAGATGTATAAGATCCGCCATCGCAAGTCCACTCCTTACTACCCCAAAGCCAATGGCCAAGTTGAAGTCACGAATCACATCCTCTGCTCGATTCTGACAAGAACAATTGCCGCACATCGTCGTGATTGGGATGATCGACTTACAGAGGCCCTCTGAGTGTACAGAACCTCCCATAAAGCAGCAACAGGACAGACACTCTTCTAGCTGGTGTATACTACATAAGTTGTTTTCCCTGTTGAACTGGAATTGCCCTCTTTGCGAGTGTCTATCAAAGAGTGTTTGGGGGACGATGATTCACTGCAACGCCATCTCCTGCACTTGGAATGTTTGGACGAAACTCACAGGATGGCTCTACAGTGCATGGAAGCCATGCAAGCTCGACGTAAGGCTTACCATGACAGCTTCATCAAGCATAAGGAGTTCAAAGAAGGTGATTTGGTCCTAGCCTATGATTCACGATTTGGCAAGTTTCCTGGTAAGCTTCAATAGTGGTGGATGGGCCCATATAAGGTACTTGTTGTCAACCCTAATGGCTCTGTCCAAGTGCAGACCGTTGATGCCTCTGATGCTCCCTTCCTGATCAATGGATATCGCCTGAAGGAGTACTTCCCTCCTTGGGGATCTTGACAATCACGGTCACCTGATCCTTTCCCCTGTTGGCGTGGCACTGTAACTCTTATGATGCTACTTCTGATAGCTGTTCTTCAGCCACTCCTGATGAGGTGGACGCAACCCTCTGTTCCCTCAACCCCACCTTCCAGCCCTGATCTCTTCTCCTCTATTTTCCACCAGTGGCAATGGCAAGGTGGGTTCTGAAAAATGGTATTTCTACAATTCCCTTGCTTAATTCGAAAAAAAAAGATATATCGGTCATGGGAGAAAAGGACTTAGCTCCCTATCATGCTGACCTATTCTTCGAGAAAAGGTGGAGACACCCTCGGGAATAGGAGAAAAAAAAGAAAAAAAACAAGAAAAAAGAAAGAAAAAAAAAACGGTTATGGGAGAAAATGAAGAAATTCCCTGTCATAGTAGGCCTCGTTCCAAGAAAAGGTGGTCAACACCCTTGGGCGGGAAGCTGGCTGTAGAAAAGGTGGCAACACCCAGCAGTCCAGAAAGTGGATTCATCAGTTGACATCTCCAGGATCTAGTTCCGAAGCTGCCTCCCTTGGTACACTGTGTCCTGTGCCTTTCTGCAGAGCGTTTGATAGTCCTCTAGCAAACACCATGTTCTTATCTAACTCCACGTTTGATTTGATGGCTACCTCCCTATTCAACAACTGACGACGCGATCTTCATCGACAAATAATCGAGTGACGCGAGCTTTCATCTTAACCAGATAGGGAAGTGAGTATGGTTGCCCTCTGTAACTATCAACAGAGAGCGAGACAGAGGGTGGGGCGAGCGACCAGTCTTTTCCCTTCAAATCAAATGAGAGGTGAGAAGTGTGAATGAAGTGATGCACGCATGGGATGGGCCTCTCCATGCACAAAGCATGCTCTGTTTCTGTGCATTGCACCATAAGGCTCCCTAGTCTTCCTTCTTGCACCGTATGCCGTCACAGGGCGGGATACACAGTTGCACCATCAAATGCGCACAAGGCATACAACCTCTGCACAAGTGACCATGAGGATTACATCAATGGGTTTCAGGACATGGTTGCCCTTTGTATCTTTCAACAGAGCGTGAGACAGAGGGGGGGCTGAGTGTGACTGGAGTTTTTTCAATCAATTACCGAGAGGTGAGATTGAGGGACATTCTGACCTTTGGTGCAAGGTACGTTCTCTTTTCCCTATGCACCCACGGGGTGGGTTTTTGCCATCATCACAGGACACGTCACCCTGTTCTGTACACTGCACTACAAGGCTCCCTTGCCTTTCTCCTTGCACCTATGCCAGCCGGGTTGAACGCACCGATACACCATCAATTGTGCACCCTGGCATACTCCCTCTTCACCATTCTTTTGTCGCTTCCTAAACTGGGTGTGCACTCTGGGTTTCATCATTATTCACTCGAGTGATGTCAGTCATGGGGTGAGTGACTGCTCTTTTATTCCATATGAGTGATTGTGCGTTGAGTGCAACATTCCTCATCATCAACGAATTTCCTGCGATTCTTTCAACCAGCTGCCTCCCTGGGTGCTGCCGCGTGGTCCCTGCCACGATGGATGTGTATTGAGCAGATGCCTTGGTACCTCCTGCAGCAGCCGACAACGACAGTGGACGTGCCATCGACAGTTAACCTTGATTCTCGACAACATGGGCCAAGTTTTTCTAACCCTATACCTTGTGCTATCAGTGATGTTCATGTTTTAAGTGTGGGGATGTTCGTGGTTGGTCTGTTGTGTGGTATTAGGTCCCTATTGCTCGGTCAACCCTATCCGTTAAGGTTTTAAGTGTGGGGACGCGTCCCTGCGCGTTTACCTTGCATACCGCCCTACATATGTCGCACTTGGATCATGCATGTATGCCATGACTTTCTGTTACCCTCTTGGGGTCCCTTCCTCACCCACCCGTCCACTGTCACCCCTCCCTTGGAGCTGTTCCTCCTCCATTTCTCTTTTTCCCTTATTTTGCTCTGTTTCTATGTGAACGCACTCTACATTCAGCGGACTTCCAATCTGACTTTAGAAACCTATTTGTCCCTTCGAACTGTCCAATTTTCCTCTTTACCAACCCCTGTTTCGATGCACGGTTTTTGAGTTATTAATTTTTGACGGATTTTGCATAAATTGGTCAGTTTTCCATATGAACGTGCTTTGCTTGCTTCGAAATGGTGATCTAATGTCATAGCCCTGACAATACTTTCTCCCTGCCATTTTTCCTTTTTACTCCATGTCATTCCGATGCACGGTTTGTCCAATATTAATTTTTGCGGTTTTTTGGGACCTGTTAATGCGTCTTTTTAACATTTTTCCATGTGAACCTACCCTGTTTGCATCGAAATTCCACTTTGATTTGACAGCCGTGTCCATTGCACCTTCCCCCACCTTTTTTCTTTTTTCTCCATCCTCTTTCGCCTTCTGGATTATTAATTATTAATTTTTAAATGTATTTTCGGGTGTATTTTTTGTGTTTTTCGCATGTGAACCCCTCCTACTTCCACCAGAACTGCGTTCTACCATGCCGCCCTATGCCATCCCTTCCTGCAGACATTTTTCATTTTTACTGCATGTCATTCCAGCAAGCGGTTCTTTCAATATTATTTTTTGATTTTATTTTTGGGTTTGTTTTTTGGGTTTTTCCCATGTGAACGCGTCTTATCTCAGCTGCAACCATATTTTGACGTGATAGGATTGTCGGACACATCTTTTTGCACATTTTTCCTTCTTCCTGCACCTTGTTTTGATGCACGGATCTTCTGATATTAATTTTCGTTTGCGTTTTCGCGGTCGTTTTTCATTTTTTTGCATATGAACGCCCTTTACCCCCCCGGAACCCCCGTTGCGCTTTTTCCCTATCTTCCCCCTACCATCCTGCACAATTTTTGTTTTTACGCCATTTCGTTTCGATGCCCGGATTGGGAGATATTAAATTTTCCTTGTTTATACGTGTTTCGCACGACTCGCCCCGCATGTGAACGCGCCCGTTTTCGATTTCACGCATCTCCACATGCCCCGGTCGCATACGCGTGCCCCGTACCATCATCCCGGTGCCATTTCGATCCCGTCACGGCAAATTTTTTTACCCCGCCCCACGCACGCGCGCGGGACGGGGGCACGCCTTTCGTTTCTTTTTTCTATTTTTAAATTTATTTTTTCATTTCTTTATTCATTAATTTAAAATATTAATTCCCCTCCCCCTCCCACGGCCGTTACCCCTTCTCTCCCCCCCTTCTCTTTCTTTCTATCTTTCTTCTTCTTCTTCTTCTTCTTTCTCTCTCCCCGTAACCCCCTTTCTCTCTCTCTCCTCTCCTTCTGCTTCTCCTCCTCCACCTTCCCACCTCCTCCCTCCATTACCCTCCCTTTCTCCTCCTCCTCTCCTCCCTCCACCCTCCTTTCTCCCTGGCCTCCTGCCGACAATCGCCGCCTCTTGGTTGACGGCTGCCTCCCTCCTCTGCTTGCTGCCCCGCCCGCCTGACGTCTCCCACCTCGCCACGCGAGCCTGCGCGCCTGGTCCCTCGCCCGCCACGCCAGCCGCCTGGTCGCCCTGTCCCGCTTGGCGTCTCCTGGGCCCTCACCATTCCGCCCGTTGCCACTCGTCGTGCTGATGGCCGTCGCCCCGCCCCGCTTGGCCTTCTTGGGCCCGCCTTCCGCCGCCCCCCCACCAGTCCCACCCACCCTATAACCCACCCCCCACAAGCCCCCATTCCTCTCCCCAATTCCCCAAACCCCCCCACACACACCCCCACCCTCCTTAGCCCCCGGTCACACCCCATTCCACCCACCTCCCAACCCCTTTCCAAGCCCCCATTTCCCCCCACCCATACCACACCCCCCTCCTAAGCCCATTTCCCACCCACCCCCCCTCTGACGCGCCGCACCAGCCCCTTCATTTCACCAACAAAAACCCCCATTCCCCTTTCTCGGCCCCCTGTCACACGCAGTGTGTGCGTGCGCAGAGTTGTTCGTGCGTGTTCGTGGTTACGAGTTCGTGCGCACTTAGCGGCTGTTCACGCGCGGGGACGCGCGTTAGCTTGTCCGTGCGGTGGTGTGCACCAACCAGCTGTTCACACGTAGCTGACACACAATCCATTCCTAGGTATATATTCCCGAATTTTTAATTTTCAAACTCGAAAAAACCCTAAAAATACATTTAACAATTCAACAATTCATTAAAAATAAATTAAAATCCAAAAAAATTACAAAAATTTTCTTAAAAAATTTCCAATATTTCTACAGTCAATTGAAATATTTTTCCAAACTGAAAATCTCAGAAAAAAATTTCAAAAAATTGTAAAAGTAAAAATTCTTTCAAAAATACATACAAAATGAGCAACAATTCATTAAAATTGGTAAAGATACCAATTTAATTGCAAAAAATTTCTTGAAAATTTCATCAATGTCTTTGCTTATTTTTGGAATATTTTCTAAGTTGAAAATGCTGTGCCAATTTATTCCATTATTATTTTATGGAAAAAATGCTTCATTAAATGCCTAAATTCATGAAAAATCCTCTTTAATTTCAAACACAAGCTGAAAAATCTGGAAAAATCCAGACACCTTAGTCACATGTGGTGGATTGATGCTGAAAATCTTCAACATTTTTATATGTGTTTCATTGTCAAAATTTTGCCACAAAGATCAACAAAAACACGAAAAAAAAACATTACAACAAACAAAAACACATAAAAACCAAAATACACAATCAACAATACACAACATTTAAAAAAAAACAACAACAATAACATATAAGCCATCAGTCATCCAAACAAATTCATATACACTAATCTTACTATGTCGTGTGTCCAATTATTTTCAGTTCGCGGTTTTTCTTTTTGGATTGCTGACCTACATTTTGGGGATTGAGACGTGCGCATTCATTGCATACACATACACCAACTTTCAGGTATTTTTTCTTTTATATTTTTTATTTTTTTTCGCTACCCCAAAATTCACGCTTAATTTTTAACATGAATCCTAAACACCACCATGGCACGCGCGCTCGCGCCAAACACACATTTTTCTAATTAAAATCAACCCACTGTTCACTTAGCACGTGCTATGTGCGCTTAAGAGGCACTTTAATTTATAATAAAAATGAACTAGCCGTCACAAAAGCACGCGCTGGCAAAAAAGTGCTCCACATCACCTTAATTTTTAATAAATGAATTTGCATTTAGAGACCTCAGTCTAGTATCGAAGTCCGGGTTGCGTTAAAGCACCGTTTCAACTTAATAATTTGTAATTAAAATTTTAAGAAGGAACCGTCGTTTTCTTGTTAAGGTTTAACACTTAATTAAAAATTCACCCATTGTTAATAATTTATTCCAATGAACCCTTCATTAAATTAATTCCCCCTTACTGCACTTATTTTTCCTTTTTAATGAACTCGCTTTGTGGGATGGGCGCGTACATTTGGTAGTCTGATTTGTCCATGTGTTACGATTACGGGTACGGTGTGTAGTTCTTTTCTTTATTGCCTGATACAGGGATTTGGGTGCTTGCGTGTTTGCATAGCATGAAGCTTTCGATTGCATATGTGTAGAGGTCATGCTAAAATTTTTCTAGGCTGTGTATTGTCTGGGGTGGTACTTGGGTTAGTTACGTCTATATTTATATGAGTGTCTTTGTTTTGGATTGATTCCTTTTTTATCACCTTTTGGTTGTTTTGCAGGCATTCTCTTTGTTTGTCTGTGTTTGTGGTGTGTGTGTGTAACCATCTGAATGGCGCCCTCTCGTAGTCCTCCCCCGATCCAATATGTTCCTTTGGCTTTACATGATTATTCTTTGTTATTGGATTCAGACGTTGTTGCTAAAGTGGGCTTGTCCAAGTTCGTGAGCCTTTCTTTCCCACTGGTTCCAGATGATCCTACCATTTGTGACGATTTTTTAATCTCTTACAGTAAGAGGTTTGGTCCAGTCCGTGGCACTACTGTTCTTCTGACACCAAAGAGTCTAGGCAAGGCTCTTGGTCTGCCATATCGTGGGGAGTCTGTCCCTGGTGCCAGACAGTTGTTCGCCAATAACGATATTTTGAAGCTATTGCAGAAGCAGACTCAAGATGTTCTTGATCCGAAGAAGGTCATTACCACGTCAGGAGTCGGTGTCTCCATGATTTCCAATCCCCTATGGAAACACCTATGCCAATTCCTTCAGGACAGGTTCATGCCTGCAAAATCCCCCATCTCATTATCTTTCCAAGGAGTTTTTTACAACTTCACGAATGATTTTGAAAGGCATAACTATTGATTGGAGTACCTACCTCCTCTCCAAGATGGATCACCACTTTATCCGAGCTACTGGAGGAAATGTGACTAATGTTACATTTTGGTCCTTCCTCTATGTCTTCTTGCTACATGCTGCCCCTGGAAAGGAAGTTCCTTTACCTCCAATTGATCCTCTAGAAGTTCCTCATCCTCCCCTTTTCATTTAGAGAAAACACCTCAAGAGGGTGGCTAAGTTAGTGCCTATTCCTTCTCCTCCAGTTCCAATGACAGTTCCTGCCCAGTCTTGCAACACCTTGCCTACATTCCTTCAGACGCCAAATCTTTTCCGAGCCCATAGAGACGGGATGCTAGAACTTACTATTCCTTCTGTTCACCACCTGGTAACAGGAGATGCTATTCCGTTCTTGTGCAAGGATATCCAGAGTTTTATTGAACTTTCGATGACTGCATGTATCCAGCAATTATATTCTTCATTTTATGATGAAGTTCAGCAGTCTAAGGAGGAACTGAATAAGACCAATACTGAGTTAACCTCCGCTCAAGAGAAATTCTCTAACCTTTGTACACAAATGGAGCAGCAGAGTAAGCTCATGGATACTTAGAAAGCTGAAATCTCTAAGTTGAAAGCTGAGTTGGCAGAAGCTAGGTCTCAAGTGGTTGTTGTAACAGAGGAAAGGGATAAGTTACAGAAGGAGAGTCAAGAGATGAAGGAGGTGATAGCTGCCCAAGCAGAGAAGTTTAAATCCACCACAGCTATCTTAGACTGGAGCAATGCTCAAATCCAGCAACTCAAAGATCAGTTGGCTCAGTCTCGGTCTAATACACAGAGTCCTGTGCAACCAGTTTCTCTTTTATCCCTGCAAACTTGGCAGCTCTTCAGAGACAGGCTACATTATGTCCCTTATTTCAGGTCAAGGTGGAAAGATTGCAATCTCGCATGGATTTATTATGGTATTCTTTTGAGCAGTATCAAGAATATGTTCCACCAGATCATTCTTTTTTGTCCATTATCAACAACAGAAGTTGGCCTTCTATATAAAAATTTCCACGATGGATTTACCTATTCCAGAGGATGGATGGAGTGGGGCCTAGTCATCTGATTTGCTGATAGAAGTAGTGAGGATGGTTTTTGAAGACTCTATCACTCCAGATACGATGCTTCTGTCCTATATGCATTTGAGGGGTGATTTACTAATTCCAGATGATGAAGATCTGGTTTGGTATGTCGGAGATGTGGTATTGCAAGCTTCTTTGTACGTCTGACATTTGGAGTTGAGGATTGATGAGATGTTCCAGGGATATTCTTCAAAGGTGGCTGAGTGTCCTAAGTTTTCATGGCACACTATGGTTGATGCTGTCATTTTGAATCACCGTCAGGTCAAAGCTTCAGCTCATGCCCAGAACATTAACCAACTGAGGGTGGATCTTTTAGCCTATCTCTCCAATCAACCCCCATTTGATACTTCTTTCTTTGAAGCCTATCATCGTAGATCAGCTTTAGGTCCGTCCTTACCATGCCTAACTCATTATCAAAAAATGGCCCATAGATATGATGCTTATATTTTCCTTTTTCAATCTAACCCAAATGTCATTTTACCCCTTCTTTTCCAACCTCAAGGATCTCCTCAAATTCCTATATTTACCCATTGTTCTTTTATTGAAGATTGAGTTTTTCTACCTCCTGATCCTTGTTCTTCCCCATCCCTTGACATTCTATCAACTTTTCCTGCTTATCTTTTAACGCCTTTCTTAATCGAATCTCCTCAATTTTCAGCAAATCCATCTTTAATCCATTCTTCATTTTATGATTTTTCCTATCCATCGCTTCATTCTCTTTCATTAGTCCCTCTTCCGTCTCCTAACACTTCTATTCCTAATCCTCCTCAGTTGGTTAGTGGGAATCAAGGTTTTGATCAGAAGATTCTTCGAAGAAGAGGCTGGAGTTCAAATGATTCCCTTATTGGACCTCAAATCAATTGGCCATTGATCCCAGGAAAATGGATAAGTGCTAGTCAGGCTTATCAGAATTATCTGCATTTTGCTCAGCAATATTCTCAGTCTGCAGATCCTTCTGTGCGCTTAACTGCTCATTTTACTTGGTACCTGGCGGATATGCATAGGCATTCCCATAATGATTCAAAATCTATTCCAAAGTTGTGCATAAATGTCAATGTGAGCATTGATTTCTAGCAACTGGATGTCTTGTACTTTCATGCTCTCTGTTTGCCTAACAGATACATCATCTTGTTGGAAAGGATGTGTTGCCTTCAATTCTTTCAGAATCCTCCCAAGACATTTGTAGATGAATCCTTGTCCATGGATCGTTTTCGAAATCACCAAGCCTTCAAAAGGGATCATCTTCATTGATGCCTTTACAATGTATTGTGGATGATTTTTAATGATAAATCTCTCTTTTTGGAGGAGTCATTCAGATAGTTGTGTTGTGTGTAGTGTTTGTGTTGTGAGTTAATTTATGTGATAAGATCGTGATGGTTGCCTATTCGATTTGCTTTCATGCGAGCTACATTTTTGGAGAATTGCAGTGATGGTGTTGCTGGTTGGATAGTTGAAGATGCTGATTCAGAAGAAGAAACCTTTTAAATCCTTTACAAGTTTGTTGTTGTGATTTTCAGTTTGATAAGAAGTGTTAATGTATAAAGGGTTTTCCTTTCGTTGTATTCTTTATATTAGATACTGGTTATAAGTTGGGGTCGTGGTTGGATGGACTGTTTTTGAAGATTTATTGAAGATCAAAGTTGAGCTCTTGAATGAACTTGTATTCCCTTTTTCCTGGGTCGCGAGGACGCTTCCTTATTAAGTGTGGGGATATGTTGAGTGTTGAAATGACCTATTTTTTGGCTGATTTTTGTTGTTTTTGAGAGCTGAATGGTTGATTTTATGAGATGATTGATTGGTTTGGAAGTGGTTTGAGAGTGTTTTGGATAGGTTGGAATGGTTTTATTAAGCTCATGATGTTTATAAGTAGAGATGTGAAGTTCTGTTGATGTTCTGATATGTTCTGTTTGGTCCTGATAGCTTCTGTTGGGCTTCTGTTTTGATCTGTTTTCTCTATGTATGGAAGGATGGAGTATTGATTGATAGGGTTTGAGATTGTTTGAAAGCTTATTGAGTGATTTTTGATGGTTTGAAATGGTTTTGGTATGAGTTATGTGGTTGTGATGCTTTCTGTTGACCTTCTGTAACTCTCTGTTGAGCTTCTGTGAGCCTCTGTAGACCTTCTGTATGCCTCTGTATGTGTTCTGTTGGATGAGAGTGTAGTTTGGAAAAGTTTTCTAGCCTTGGAAAGAGGTGAATACAAGTGCAAAAGAGCTAAAAGAAGTCAAAGAAGTAGCTGCTGAAGACTCAAGTAAACACTGGAGTGAAGTGATAGTGGTGAGCTATGAAGAGTCACTGTAGTGGCTCTGGTGCCTCTTCATATCAGACATACCTCTTGGGAGGTGCATCCACGACATAAGAAGGATTATTGAGGGTTATTATGAGAGTATTGTAGTGAGGATATGATGTACTATTGATGGAGAGAGAGAGAGAGAGTCAGAGATAGTCAATTCTATCAAAACAGTGTAACTATATATGAGAGATTGAGAGAGAGAACTATGAAGACATTGAAGATGAATAATATGTGATTGATTTCCATTCAAAGATGGTGTATTCCCTTTTGTTCTTTGTTCTCTTGATGGATTTTGTGAAGATGTTGAAGATTATGGTTGATTCTATCAAATCCGTGGGAGATTGCTTCTATGATGCTGCGTGAAGATTTATTGTCTTTGGTGCTGTTTTCTTTGTGATGGTCATATAAAGAATGATATAAAGCTTATTGATGTTACAAGATAGATTTTCTTGCAAGAGAATTCCCTTTTCCTTGGTGTTCCTCTTGGGGCTCCATGCTTGCTTATTTTTTTGCAATATCCTTTGTACTGGCAATCGTGTTTCTAACAGTTAGTATTTTGTTTCCTTTGCAGCACTCCATTACAAATCACGATTCGACCGGCCTTGAGACTCGATATACATAGAGGCATGGTCTCACTGCATTGATCGATCGATTGTATGGATGTGGCGGCCCTGTAAGTCACTCATCTTTCTTGTCCGTAGTTACCATGTTTAATTAGAATGCATTATTGTATGGTGGACTGATGTGTAGTTGTTTCTTTTTTTGCAGAGTCCGTTCGATGCTCCTTTGTGGCGGGATGAGATTTCAGATGGCGAGGATGTATAGCTCGCCTTTGGATCCCTAGAGCTCACACACCCTTCTTTTTTGGCCACTTGATATGTGTAGACATTTTCTATGTAGTAGTGATATCTCGCCATGATTGTACCAGTCACTTTCATTATGCGATCATGTATTTATTTCATGTATCAGTATTATGATTTAAGTACACTTTGTTTTTATTTACACGAGCATTGTACACAGTGTAGAAACTATTTTGTATGGCCCAAATAAAGCCCATAGTGCTATATGTGGTAGGGCAGCTTGCTGCCCTGCCACAATTTTTTTTTCCCCGTTACTGTTGCTATTAGTGTCGCAAATTTACATGCACGTGTCGTTATTGGTGTCGTTATTAGCCTTGCAAAGCATCGTTATTAGTGTTGCTATTTGCATCGGTATCAGCATCGCAAATGCGACACTGATATCGACACAAATAGCGACGCTGATAATGATGCTAATACCGACTGTTCTATGGCATCGCCAATAACGACGCTTTTTGCGATGACAGGGAAAAATTTCTTTATTTACATTTTCGTCGCTTTTAAAGTTGGTATAAGGCCTATATCTTATGGTGAAAATTTTCAGCCCTCTGTATCCCTTCTTGTCTAGGTGAATGAGTATCTATCTCTATTTGTTGAGAGAACTCAATATCCAACTCGATTGGTTGAAATACTTTAATCTTCAACTCTTGAGACTGCATAAGATCAACCTCACCCTCTTTTTGCTAAAATACATAAACCAAAATATCTTTTGGCTGATAATTTTCAACACTTTGAATCTCTTCTTACTGAAATAAATCAGGAAGAATCCTTGCTTGTTGAGTTTCCTCAGCCTCTGACTCATGCTGCACTTTATGTAAATCCTATAATATATCAGTAGCTTTGAAATCTATTGGCTGAAAATATTCATCCCTCTACTCTATGGACTGCATAGTGCAGCCTCAAACTCTGTTACTAACATTTTTCAACATAAAATCGTGCTGGCTGAAAGTCTTCAACCATTTGAAACTCTGGAGACTGATTAAGATCAGTTGTAGACTCTGTTTGCTTCTTCTTTTGGCATATGTATTGCCTAGTAGCTTTAGGAAAATTTGAAGTCTTCTAAAATTTCATTGAATCAATAGAACTAGAGGAGAAAGTATGGTTTCTAGGAGGCGAGATCTTCACTCTTCTCTACTATGTACCAAATCATCTCGTGGGATAGTGGTACCTAATGAAAATCATGATCTATAAAGGGCATAGGTGAATCGTCCCAATAATTTCTAGTATCATGAAAATACGATACCTACTGAGTACTCTTCTTGATCTTCTAACATGGTTGAATATTCTCTTCAATCCTTTGTACTCTCTCTATCTTTAAGATAGGCTCATTCTCTCTAATCTTTCTCTTGGTCTCCTTTTCAATTGAGAAAGTATTAATTGAGTAATCCCATCCAAGCTCGTCTCTGATGCTTGTTAGCTATGGTCATGGTCTCATACTTTACAAGCATCCTCTGTCCTATCATGTATTCTACATAGATAGGGTAGCAACAATGCTAGAGCCTGCACAAGTGAAGGAAGACTACGAAACTTTTCCCTGTCCTGTAGTTTCTAATACATAGGACCACAAGGTAGACTAACAATTAGATTCTCTCTTAATATGGACACCATAAGTTGAAACATCTCCTTTAGCAATCACATAGGAAGTTCTGGCAGCCATATCATCCACAAGCTTCTTCATTCCGGCCTTGTCGAAGTTCGTAGCAAGATGCGCTCAAGTCTCTATCAAGCAAATCTTGCCATCTTGGCTCCAAAATATCATATTCTTCTTTCATGCATCCTAGAAGAAATAACAGTCTTTGCAATATTGGTGCTCCGTGCTATCACACTAAATACAATGCATTACTCTTCTTGGAGAAGCAGGAGTAGCAGTAGTTGAAGATGGAGCTACACCAAGGACTATCATGAGCTCTTTCAATTTACCCACTTTAGTCTTGACCGCTTCTAGCATAAGATCTGCCAATCTGTTAATTACATCATCCATAGAAAAGGGATCAAGAGCTACAAGAGTAGATGGTTTTGGTGGTTGCAAAACTGGGGTAGGCATAGATTGCATAAGAATAGGTATAGGTGGTAGGGGAGGAGAAATTATGGGAGAGGCGATTGGGATAGAAGAAGAAGTCAGGAAAAGAGAAGGCATAGTTGCTATAGACTGCATCCCATTTTTAGACGAGCCTTGCATCTCTATCTCTTGGTAAGGGTAGAGACCACATCCACTATGTCTTGCCAATTAGTTTCTGAGCCCATAGGTTGTGTTCGGTCTTCTAGGAGTTCTCCTACCTCCTCTTGTAATGTTGGATTTGCCATATGCAAGAATAATTCTACTTCCTCAGAATTGAGAGCTCTTTTCTTTTCCGCATCTAGCTTGGTGAAGCGGACTTCGAACTCCCATAGTAGCTTAGAATTTACAAGACCCTTATTCTGTGCAAAACCCATTCTTTGAATGTCCTCTATATATCTATCCCATAATCTTCTAATAAATATTCATCTTTGAGTGCTCTCTTGAAGGCGTCCCAAGTGGGGCCTTGCCAACATAAATCAATTACTCAGACTTACAACATAGGTGAGACAAGGCAAAGAGAATAATTGCTCCACATTCTTGTATCTCCAAAGAAGAGCATCTGACCTTCAAACGCTTTTATATAAGCTGAGATATTATGGCCATTAAATTATTTTCATTCATTAATCACGAATTCAAGAGCTTTAGTTGCTGTCAGTGTCTACTCTTGCTCTAGACGTAATTGTCTTTGTTGATTTAATTATTGTTGATGTAGAATGTATTGCTAGTGTAGAGATAATTACATCTACTGATTTTTTAGCTTGAGTAGCAGAAGATAAGGTTTGTAGTAATACATTAATCTCATCATTAGAAGAAGTCAAAGTATTTGATGAGCTTGAAGGAATCTCACAATTTTGTAGTGACGTTTCAGGTTGGGTTCACCAAAAATGTCAAGGCATTCGTGGTTTAATTGTAGCGGAACATAGAGTTCCAAGAGCGCAAGATAAGAGACAAACAATGAGATATAAGAACTCAAAACTGATGTTAAAGATCAGTAAAATTTTTGCCAAACCACAATACAATGAAGCTCCTCAAGTGCTCGTAATAAGCAGCTCAAGCCTATCTAAAACATGTAGGAAATCTATTACAAAATCACTTTACGGGTTTCTTCTAATCTAGGGCTACTTGTTTAGGGTTTTTCTCTTGTGCCCTTGATGTTATGTCACAAGATTACAAGCTCTCTAAATTTTCCCAATACTCATCCATTAATTCTCACCCTTTTTAATACTTATTACAACCCTTTACATAGATCTACCCTTCTTGTGGGATGCTTTTACCAAAAGCAAACACAAAACACAAATTTTTTCTTGCTTTTCATTGGTTTCATTTTTCTACCTTGAGTGTGACTACAACTTGTTCTGGTTATAACTTTCTCATGCAAACTCCAAGAGTCATCTAGGTACTCAAAACAATTGGAACACACCTAGTCTATAAGTTAACGCAAAGAGAATTATGAAACTTCTCCAAAAATAGTAAAAAATAACAATTTTCATAAAATTCATTATTTTTTTTACATCCTTAGACTTGGATGACTTATATGTCTGCAGGACAGTTGGATGATGCAGGGTTTCATGTCTGTTTTGGGGATTCTGCCTGGAAGATTACCAGAGGCAGACTTGTGCTTGCTAGAGGCGCCAAGGATGGGAGCCTCTATCCTCTTGTTGTATCTGGGTCTTCTGTAGACCATGTTTTGGCAGTGGGCTCTATCCCACATGTATCACTTTGGCATGCCCGTTTGGGGAATATGTCTTTGAAGGGAATGAAAATGTTATCTGGTTTGCAGTATCTTCCGCCTTTGGACTATGCACGTTTTGACTCGTGTGATCATTGTCTTTATGGTAGGCAGAATAGGTCTACGCATAAGAAATTGGGTAGGCCATGCATGAGTGAGCCCTTGGCTTTGGTGCATTCAGATGTTTGTGGGACCATGCCGTGTATGTCTATGGGTGGCGCGAAGTACTTTGTTACCTTCATTGATGATTTTTCTAGGAAAGTGTGGGCTTATCCCATAAAGCAAAAGTCAAATGTCTTGGCAGTCTTTCAGCGTTGGCTTGATCTTGTTGAGAACCAGACTAGGTATAGGCTGAAATGCCCTAGGATTGACAATGGGGGAGAATATGTCTCATGTGCTTTTGAGTAGTTTTGTGATGATAGGGGTATTAAACGTCAGTTGACCGCCCCTTACACCCCGCCCAGAATGGTTTGGCTGAGCGCATGAACATGACTATTCAGGAGCGTATCCGCTCTATGCTTAGCCATGCAGGCCTACCACAGAGCTTTTGGGCTGAGGCAGTTAGTACGGCAGTGCATGTCATGAACCGATCGCCTTCTAGTGGATTGGATTTCCAGGTTGTAGAGGAAGTTTGGGCTGGTAAGCCACCCTCTTATGCGCATCTCTGTGTCTTTGGATGTGAGGCATTCTACCATGTGCCCAAGGACAAGAGGAGTAAGTTGGATCCAAAGAGTATTAAATGCATCTTTCTTGGTTATGGTGATTCAAGAGAGATGGGCTATCACCTATGGGATCCGCAGGCGTGGAAAATAGTACACAGCCATGATGTAGTTTTCCATGAAGACAAGATGCACAGGCAGCCTGAGAAGGTGGTTGAGATCCGCAGAGTGATCTTTCAGAAGGAGCCTAGAGCTCCTGCACAGCCAGTTGGACACGCTACAGCTGCAGCAGATGCTCATGGTCAGGGTGTTGGACAAGTAGCTGGGCAGGCAGCAGAGCTTGCAGTGAGACGGTCTACTAGAGACAGACGTCCACCTGATAGATTTCAGCCCTCTATGCATTATGTTTTGGTTACACATGCAGGAGAGCCTTTCACTTATGATGAGGCTATGCGCAGGGGTGATAGTCACTCCTGGGAGAGGGCTATGAAGTTTGAGATTGACTCCTTGCATAAAAATGAGACTTGGGATTTGGTTGCCTTGCCTAAGGGCAAGAAGGCTTTGCCATGCAAGTGGGTGTACAAGCTGAAAAGTACCCCTGGACACCCCAAGCCGGCATACAAGGCTAGATTGGTAGCAAAGGGTTTTAAGCAGGAGCATGGTGTAGACTTTGATGAGGTCTTTTCTCCTGTGGTTAAGATGACCACCTTGTGCTTGGTCTTGGCTTTGGTTGCTCAGCTTGACTTAGATCTATATCAGATGGATGTCAAGATGGCTTTCTTACATGGGGACTTGCATGATGAGATTTATATGGAGCAACCTAAGGGCTTTGCAGAACCTGGCAAGCAGCACCTAGTGTGCAAGTTGAAGAAAAGTCTTTATGGCTTGAAGCAGGCACCTAGGGAATGATATCATAAGTTTGATGCCTTTATGCACGCACAGGGCTACAACAGGAGTGCTATGGATCCGTGTCTTTACACGAAGAAAGCCCGTGATGGTTCATTGCTTATTTTGGTACTCTATGTGGATGATATGCTGATAGCAGGGAAAGGTCATGATGAGCTAGATGCTCTTAAATCTCAGCTGAAGAAGAGCTTTGAGATGAAGGATTTGGGACAGGCCTCTCACATACTTGGTATGCGCATTAGATGCGACAGGCATCAGGGACTCCTCTACTTGTCACAGAGGGAGTATATTCATAAAGTCCTTGAGCGCTTCCGCATGCAGGACGTAAAGCCTATTGGCTGTCCATTGCCTTCTTATGTGAAGGTATCATAGGCCGATTTTCCGCAGACAGATGAGTAGAGGGCCGAGATGGCCCAGATCCCTTATGCTTCAGCTGTGGGCAGTTTGATGTATGCCATGATAGCCACTCGTCCAGATATTGCCTTTGCAATTGGTGTTGTGGCATGCTATATGGCTACACCTGGTAGGAAACATTGGGATGCCATGAAGGGTATCATGAGGTACCTGAAGGGCACAACAGATATGTGTATTTGCTATGGCAGCCAAGATATAGGGGTCGTGGGGTACACTGACTCCGATTATGCAGGACATGCAGATAGTAGGAAGTCCACTTCTGGCTATGTATTCACCTATGCTGGAGGTGCTGTCTCTTGGATGTCTAGGGTTCAAAAGTGTACGGCTTTGCCTACTACTGAGGCCGAGTATGTTGCAGCACTGAGGCCATATGGCTAGGCCGTCTAGTTGCTGACCTTGGGATTGATGCTATACCTACACTGCATTCGGATTCTATGAGTGCCATTCAGTTGGCTAAGAATCTGGTCTTCCATGCGAAGACGAAACACATTGAGGTGAGGTATCACTTCATACGTGGTGTCATGGAGGACAAGTCTGTTGACCTTGTCAAGATCTCCACTGACAAGAATGCTGCAGATTTGCTCACGAAAAGCCTCACTACTGAGCGCTTTGCCTTCCTCAAGAGATTGATGGGATGTTGCCTTTCCTCATCCCTTGTACCTATGTACAGTTGTACTATCTTTTTCTTTTCTTTTCTCTCTCATTGGGGCAGATTTGCCTTTAAGTGGGAGGTTGTTAGGGTAAAGGCGCCTCCGTCGTGTCGCCCCATGTATTACTACACTGACAGTACCCGCCACTGCACACTGCAGGTGGCGGACGCCCGTCACGTCACTTTGTTCTTTACATTCATTTTAGTGACTAGTAAATAAAAGAAGGCCCGGTCACACATTGTGACTGTTGGAGTTTCCATTTCTTGTCTCTCTCTTTCTTGCTCTTGCTCTCCCATCATAGCTCGCGTGCAAGCTTCGATCCTTCTCACCTTTCAATGAGATATTTGAATGCATTATTGTATGGTGGACTGATGTGTTGTTTCTTTTTCTGCAGAGTCCATTCAATGCTCCTTTGCGGCGGGATGAGCTTTCGGGGGACGAGGATATGTAGCTCGCCCTTGGATCCCTGGAGCTCACACACCTTTATTTTTGAGTCGCCTGATCTATGTAGACATTTTTCTATGTATTAATGATATCTTGTCATGATTGTACCAATCGCTTATTATGAGATCATGTATTTATTTCATATATCAGTGTTATGATTCCAGTATACATTGTTTTTGTTTGAAAGCGTATTGTACATAGTGCAAAAACTATTTTGTATGGCTCTCATAAAGCACACAGTGCTATATGTGGCAGCTGGCCCCCCTAGCGGGGGTCCGGGGGCAGCACCCTCGGCCTGATGGTAAAGGGAATATTCCCTGGCCGAGTAGTGGAGGCTCATATGGTAGGTCCGACCTAACGACCTTCGCAGGCTATAAAAGCTAAACCCCTTCGCAGCCATCTCTCACTCATCTTTCACCCAGTCAGAGTTGTTGTTCCAGCTAGCCTTAAGCTCTTCACCTATCTTTTGTCTAGATCGCCATCTAAGCTTCACACAGTGGAAGCGCACGGGTGGACAGAGCCATCTTTGTATCAGTTGTTTGGAGTTAAAGAATTTACTGATTCTTCTCTTATTTGTTGCGTACTCTCTATCTCTTTCTCAGATTCTGTTCGCTGTGCCGTGTAATATTTTACAAGGATCACCTTACTCCCTCCTTGGAAAATGTAAATTATTGATGGCCATAGACATGGAAAGCTTGCCAATGATGTTTTATGTGCTACCCAATTGAGAAGATGTCAAAAAGGAAATCCTACTCGGACAACTCTTCAAGTGCGCCACTGAATGTAACGTGGACTACAACATGCAGCACATCCACCTACCCCTTCTTGGCGTTAGTATTATAATAGCCTTTGGCAAATGCAACACTGCTACTTCCCAAGGATGAGGCAAGCAACTAGTTTCTCAGTTCAATCGAGAACCTGGCAACACGAGTCAATTAGTTCTTTGTGAATTCTTGATAGCTCATGAACACAAGAAGCCTCTCATATAAGTGCACAGTTTCCATGTCCTAGCACTTGCAACCAAGCAAATAATAGCACCCAAATAGTTTCTAGTACTACCAAAAAAAGACCGCCATGCAGGAAAATGCAAAGACCTTGGAAACCCTACCACACACAATGAGAGTTAGCACAACGCCGTGATGGATCTCCAAAGCATTGCTATGTACTCAAGGATACTATCCAAGTAATCGATGGATTTGGGTTCCAAAACCACATGCTAAACCACCTTTGTTAAGTTGAGGCCCTGATCTCATCCAAAGTAAAAAAAATGAAGGAGAAAACCCAAATACAAATCTAAGTCTAGAGTTAAAAACATTGGAGAGATTGAGCCACTCATACTTGAAATCAAGAAATCAAACATGATGTATTGAAAGATAGAATCTCTTCCTAGCATGCTTAATGAATAGATCCAAGATACAACTATCGAGTGTGCACAAAAACAACTAGTATTCGTAGAGCCTTCAACTTCTTAAAGGAACGTTGAATGTCTCTCATCGAATGTAGCTCATGATAAAGTTAAATGCTCAGTAATCAAATGATAGAATCCTTAAACAACCATGGGCAAATGTTTAAGCTTGTGCCCAGTCTACCTAGGATTTCAAAATCTCCTCAATTCTCTTCACGTAAATGGACACAGGAATCATAGCAACAACTGATTAGTATAGCAGCTCAATCTCAATCTCAATCTTCTTCTGATCTTCCAAGTGTCCAATATGTAGCACAAGACACTGCTCCTATTTCTTGGCCTACAAATATGTTTGCATAACTAATTCAAAATAGCCAGGACTACTACTCGACTTAAGCCAAAAAATGTGTAAAGTGCGACATAGGACACAAACATGTCTGATCAACCTAAGGACTTGACAAAGTAGTCCCTTGATGCCACAACTAGTTCCAATCAGAAACCACATCAGTCTTCACAACCCTTGGCTGTGACTTTGCCTCTCAGGAAACATGTCCTTAGTGACCTACCCATAGGAGAGTTGTTGCACATAATATCTTTAATGCCTCCAGTCCTTCCAAATCATCTAACACCTAAGCTTAAGAAGAGATCCCTAGAGTAAATGGCCAAGGAAATCACACATCAAAACAATGAATTAGAGTTGAAATGCATGGTGCAGCTTGATCATAAGTTGACAGCCACCACACATGCTTATGTCCACATAGATATCACAAGGCCAACCCCTGAGCATACAAAGCTTATATCCGAACCACTAACATGGGATGAGCAACAACACGTCTGCTCTTGCTATGCATTTGTTGCAAAGAAAGTCATGAAAAACATATCGAAACCCACAGCTAAAGAAATACACTTGATTTCTTCATTTTATTCTAATCTTTGTGAGACCAAAAAGGACACATCTGCAGCAATTGGACGCAAAGAGAAAGGGCAAGCCAGCTTTGCAAAAACTTGGTACTCTAACCAAAGTCTAGAAGCTAAATTAGTGTATCAACTAATGACCCTAGTTAAGCAAAGGAAGGCCATCTGGACATCAATCAACGATCCTACCTATATTGCCTCAACCTCGCTTTGAGTGCTACGACTATTTGAAATGTCAAACTCTTTGTGAGTGTCCAACAACATCCCTTGTGTGATAAGCTCTTAATACACCAATACCTACATATGGCAAGAAGGCTAGGAGTAGGTAGTATGGTCCTTGATGTTACTACCTACGTCTTCTACCTAAATCAAGACCATGAAATTCTTGATATTTATGCCTCAATGCAATATAATCCTGACCTCTAGACATGGTTTCTTCCTAGCCCAAATGACACCACGTCTCAATCAATTCTTAATTCTACTCTAGTGCCATCTACACCTCCAGTGACGAATGCCCCAAACGTTGAATCTTCCAAGACTTTCCCTCAACAGGATGGCAAAAAGCCTATCACTCTATGCCAAGAGTCCACAACTCTTATAGAAACTAGCCAAAGCAACTTTACACGAGAAGGAACCCATGAGCTCCAAATGCAAAAGAGCCCTTCTAAACAAACACAGACATCAAACAAGCAGTTTCCTACAACTAATTGTCCATCCAAATCCACATAATCGCAAGCTATTACTTCCAATCAAAGTGCCACAATAGTCGTGCTTCCTAGCCGCGGAAAAACCATCTACTTCTACTAGAAAACTAGTGCCCAATAACTCCATAAGTGGTGTTCCTAGTATTAGAATTAGTAGCCCTAGTGAGCCATCACATCCAAAATCAAGCTCCACTCAATCTAAGCCTCCACCTCACCTAAAGCTTGATTCAAAGTTAAGAGATTTAAAAAGAAATGGTAGCTGACTTTGCTTGTATAAAAAATAAGCCCTAATCCGCATGTCTTAAGGAATTAAATGAGGAAATCTAGTTCCTTGCTCGCATTTATGCACAATCTGATGTTGGAATTCTCCCCAAATAACTCCAACAAACCTTAGACTATCCCCTTTCATGGGAATAGCAATAACATTTGCATGAACAATATATTGACCAACTTGATAATATTCTCCAATATATCCTTGAATAAGAGGCTCAAACACCATCTAGTCTCCACTTTTCATTACGGAAAAACCCTAACCAATGTAGAGATAACTATCCTAGAACTGAAAGGAAAAGGTCGTAGCCCCTTTGAGCAGCAATGGTACACAATGACAGTTTCAACAACAAAGTTGGGCAACCAGCTCATGAAATTCTTTGAGCAACATTAAGCTATCTAGAAATCTCAAGGTAATCCAACGTACGTAGCTCCAACTTCACTTCATGTGCTTGCCACCGTGCAAAAAATACCGCTCATCAGACTGCTTTTGAACCATCCTATTCTTGATAAAATCCTCACAGAATAGGAGCTTTATGTTGCAATTTTCTTGAATCAAGGACCTATGATTGTTAATGTCATAGCATATCTTACTTTATTTGAGAAAATGCCACACATCCTTGATTAATATGCTACACATCAATATAATTCCAACTTCTATACATGGCTCACAACTTAGCAAAAGCAACCTGTATCATAATACACACATATGTACAATATATAATTACACAACAAACTCACGAAAAAAAACATTAAAAAGTATAAAAACCCAAATAAATAGATAAAATATGGACACCACACGGTTACATCCCCTGCAACGTTAGGAAGTATTGCAAATATTTTAGGCGGGGAGGGAGTAAGCATAGAAACTTCTTACTGGTTGGTACATTTCTCTTAAATTTTTTGGAAATTATCTAGGTGAAAAAGGTGAATGTAGATATCCAGGTGAAAAAGGTGATGCTCAAGTCAATATCAACAAGCAGTAGCTTGTCAACAGGAAGAGCTCTAGAGTGCAAGAACACAAGAGAAATGAAGCTAAAAACTTCCACAAAGAAAATGTCTAGCAACCTCAAAAGCTCAAGCATGCAAGAAGATTGAAGACAAGGATATGAAGAATTAGTTTTGATAATTGGAAGTTGATCTCATCAAAATTAGCCCACCTATTACCTCAAATTTCATATTGCTACAACATGAAAGATCAACCATGAACCAAGTGCATCTCTTCATCAACAACAAATCCTCTAGCATCAAGGCTTATATGGCATAATTATATGACCATCTTCATTATACATAGCCTTCAAATCTTAACATTTTCTCTATCATATATATAAGGAATGAAAGCCTCATTGTATAGCATTTTTGTATTATTTATATCATTATTAAAAAAGAAAAGACCCAAAAAAAGAAAAAGAAAACAAAACAAAACAAAAATAAAAATGCATGCACGATTATAGCACTACACCTAGGGATCCTCATATTAGGTATGTCAAGTGGCCTTAGTCGGCTAGCTGCATTCCTAATCCCCTAGCCCTTCGTATAATCCCCCATGATTTTTTAGGACACATCAAGGGCTCGACACACCTAGGGAGTATGTCTTACCTATGGTTAGATCTATCACCCTGAAACACTACACATCTTCTTCTGTACTTGCATCTCAATGCCATCGCAATCGGAAATTGTGAAGCAAGGTAGCAAGGCATTAAGAAAGGACGTGAATTTCTTCAAACACTGCAAGTAGCTATCAAAAGTTATTTAATGTTACATCAACGCACTCAGCTCTACTACAAGTCTTGTCCAAGACACTAATAGTGTCTCAAGCATCCTTCAAGTGTTCTTTTCCTCAGCATTGACAATTATTCCATCCAATTACACCCTTTGATTCATCAACCATGCACTAGGAGGAACCAAGCCAGCAATCTTCTAACTAAGTATTACCTAAGTATACACATGCACTGAGATAATATTTGCACAACAACCTATACATAGTTTGGGTCCTCAAGTGCAGGACAACACTCTAGGCTTACTTAGAGTTTGACTTGTCTCCAAAACTAACCATAAAAATATGTCTTATGCATGATAAAGAAGACTAGCACCACCCCATAAAGAGAGACCACATGAGAGGTTTTTCATTTGCAGGTATTGAAGATTCTAGGGATCAATCTGTCACTCATCAGCTCTTCATTTACCTACACCCAATAATTCCATCCTTTGTCTCACAATACAAGCTCATCAAGAGAGAAATCACCAATAGAATTCAACAAGAGAGTTTCAAGAATGCCAACAACTTCAACACCCATGATAGCAACCTAAAAAATATCATCCATGCCATCAACTCCAACAGCAACGCCATTTTCCAATCACAATCAACCAAGTGTTGCAAGCCATATTCATCAGCAACTCTATCAAGAATATCTCCAAGACAACACAAAAGTGTCCTTGGCAT